>NC_083287.1:54448185-54705685 GCF_963506605.1 Zootoca vivipara
ATTGCTATTTTAGGTGGACCTCGAAGTACTGGTGGGGCCGGGAGTATAAGAGAGTCCTGCTCTTCGACACAGAGAAATAAAAAGCAACAGGGGGAATCTGAGAGTCAGAGGAGGGGTCCGCCGCACATGTGCATTCAGATGCACATATATATATATCCACATAGCTATGTGTAGCCATGTGTCGTTAAGATCTGGTTTCAGTGGAAATCTTGCAGAATGAAAGCCCCAAATATCTAAAAGACTTTCTCCTTCCCTACAAAACCTCTCAGGTGTTGAGATCAGCAGAGGGGCCCTCTTGGTAGTGCCTCCACCCTCAAAGGCTTGCAGGGAGCGGTGGCCCGGAAAAGGGCCTTCTCTGAGGTGGCCCCTAAGCTGTGGAACTCCCTGCCCACAGGGAGGTGCGTCTGGCACCTTCATTGTACAGCTTCCAATGAATGCTGTAGATGCATTGCTTTACCCTGGCTTTTCACACTCGAGGTGTACTGTTTTAGGACCCACCTTCTTTTTATGATTGCAAGTTGCTTTAAATGTTGTGTTTTAATGCTGTAACCTGCCCTGGGACCTTGGGGTGAAGAGCGTAATAAATAAAAACTAGAGGAAGACAGGGAGCATCAGCCCAGCAAGCTAGTCAAGTGTCCAATATGTGGTCCCTGATTGGCTGTGTAGTCACTCAGGATCCACAATATCATAGAAATGTAGAGTTGGAAGGGACGCTGAGGATCATCTAGCTCAATCCCTTCCAATGCAGAAATATTATGCCTAACAAGGGGCTCAAACTCACGACTCTGAAACAGGAGTCATGAGTTTGAGCCCCTTGTTAGGCATAATATTCCTGCAAGCGGTGGGTTGGCCTGGATGACCCTATAGCCCACTCCAGCTCTAAAATTCTATGATTCTGGTGTGGCTGCTTTTTGTTTTTGTTTTTAAAGTGTGTGTGTTGAAGCAGGGTAACAACACCTGCAAAAAAAGAGAAGTTCAAAATATTGGGAACAGTGGATAGGATTTTTCAAAGATGCCACTCACTCACTCTCCCCTCCAATGTACTAGAAAAGGAACCTCACCGAAATTTGGCACAGCATTACTTATTCTTTAAACTAATTTGCTCTACAAGTGCAATTAGCAGGCAATATACATGTGAGTAATATTAAAGTACAGCTAAAACACATTTTTTGTATGTAGAAGTTCAGAGAACCTAATGGGTCTTCTAGCTGAAATGCAAAAACTGTTGTCGTCGTCCCCCAACCTCGCAAAAAACTGCTCCCGAATTCAAATTCATGTGCTGGAGAAAACACTTAATCTGACACTTAATTCACAAATGTTACTTCTGGATCCCAAGTTTCTCCCAGAGTCCAGTGATTCCAGAGCTAATAATGATGAATCGGCAAATTCAACTTTTAGAACTAGCTTTGACATAAGACACATGGTTATGCCGAGGTAAATTTAGAATGGCATTGAACTACTGTACTGTGTTCAGCACCAGAGAAATCAAAGGTAAGTAAGGAGAACTGGATTCTTCCTATAAACTATTACATCACATCTAAAACTTGTTTTATGAAGTAATTCTTGGTAATAAATCAATCATATTCAGCTAAATAGACTGTATAACCATAGGAACAATGAAGTTCAAACAATGCGGCTGTTTCTTTTTTCAATTACATTAAATATGTACAGTGTTATCACAGGCATCTAAAACTGGCTTTTCAAAGAGGGGTGCCTCACGCTTTCCCTCTTAGATATCTGTTTAGAAAAGACAGTAGAAATAGAAGAGGATCTCACTTCCAGGTCACTGGCACAAACTGACTGTGATTCCAATTAAGTCAATAGGTGATTGCCACTAGTTTAGATGGCCTGAAAAAGAGATTAGGCAAACTGATGCATTTTGAGTCCGGCTATTAGCCACAATAGTCCAATGGTACCTCCATGTTCAGAGGCAGTAGTATATCTCAAAAATGCAAAGTTCTTGGAAACAGAAAAGGAAGGGCTGCTGCATCTGGGTCACTGCTGGTGGAAACAGAAAACTGGAAAACATGGACACACCAGTGCAGTGTAGTGGTTAAGAGTGCTGGAGTATGACCTAGGAGACCACGGTTCGAATCCGCACTCAGCCATGAAGCTCCCTGGGCGACCTTGGGTCAGTTACTGCCTCTCGGCCTGACCTCCCTCGCAGGGCTGTTGTGAGGATGAAACAGGGATAAAGAGAGCATGTATGCCCCCCTGAGCTCCTTGGAGGAAAGGCAGGATAAAAATGTGATAGGTAGATAAATAAATAAATAAATAAATATTGGGCCCAATCCAGCAGGTATAGTGATTCATTGATCACATGCTGCCAAGGCAAGTCAGTTCCCTTATGGCTGAATAAGTGAAGACAATGCAACTAAAAGTGCTATTCTAAATTTTCAATTATTGTCAGTCATAAAACGCATCATTTGCAAATCATGCTTTGCCTACATTACCATGAGTGGACTTCAGGATTCTCCCCAACACACTGCTGTATTCTATTCATTCCCTTGAAGCACAGTACAGTTCTCTTTCAAAAAGTCAACGAGCATGTAAGGGAGTATTCTCAAATCTGCCACAAATCAGGATAGTGCCCAATTCCAGCAGTAGAGATTAAGCTCCTCATACTTTAGCAGAACTTCACTGCAATTTAGAAGGGCTTATCAAAATCACCTCCATTGCTCAGCATTTTCTTCTTCCAGGCCTAAGCCCTCTTGGGAATTCAGTCAGCTAACACAAACATTGGAGATCTTATGGCTTGAGCTCCAAGCTGCAATCTCTGCAACCAGCTTCTCGGGGGCGCTACGTCATTTTCTTCATTCTGCGGTTTTGTTTGTCAATATTCATGGTGGCTCGATCCACAGAAGAAGTGATGCCATCAAGGGCTTCATCCTGCCTTTCCAGTTCTGTCTCCGTTTCCAAGGCCAGGCTCTTGAGTTTGCGGAGAATCTGTTCAAAAAAGACACCAAGATGAATTTATCAGCAACACTTAGTTAAAGGCTTTGCCAGCAATTAGCACTTTCCCCCAAAATACCCTGCAAAATCTTTCAGACTCTTTACTGCGGGGTGAGGATAGAAAAAATACATTGTTGGAAGAGACCTAGAACTCATCTAAAATCCCAAATAATATATTCCTCTGATTAATTGATAAGAGGGCTGTCTTCCACCATGGAGGGAGTGGATGTATGCATGTGAAACCAATCTGTTGATTAATTTCACATGCATACAGCATAGATAGAAGGATCAATATCAGAAGACTGACAAGACAAGGTTCTTCTAGTCCCAAACCCCTATTATTTCAGTGTATGACACATTCAAGATATGGTGCTCAATTTCAATTATTTGTGATAGGCACTGGTGGAGTATCTTCACAACATTGCTTTCCAGAAAAAATGGCTCGTTTTTGAACACGTGTGCAGGTATGCAGGCACTCTCTCACATAAGCACACACACGGTTTTATTGTTGCTTGCACCCAGGCATCAATAACACACATTTCAAGCTGAACAGATGGTATTAAAAATTATTAGTAAGTGAATTTCCTATGTATTTTTACTCCAAAGTAACTACAACTGTGTACAGTGACGTTTACTTCCAGTCAAGTGTGCATATGATTTCCACCTCAGTAGCTAAAACATCAATTCTATTTGTTCTGCCTTAATACCTTTTCCATCTGCAATGTAATGACCAACTGAGGCACAGGCAGCATCAGTAAAATAAAAAGGGAGTACAATAAAAAAAACCATTCTTTTTTCCAGCAGAGAATCTGACAACAGCTGGATTAAATCCTCCTCTTTCAGCAGCTTTCCAGCTAGAGCTGCTTTGTGTGAGAATGAGGTTTGACTCTGAGGTTGGGCCAGGTTGGGGGAGAGAGAAAGAGATGGCTATTTTGGTGGAGTAAAATGATGACAAGATGTCTGGTCATTGAAGCCTGGGCTCAACCGGCTTCCTAAAAGATTCAATGCCCTTTTTAAAAAATCAAATTTGGACAGAGGGATTACAAATCAAAACTGAAAACCTCATTTTACTGTACAACATGATAGCATGTATTGGGTAATCAGCTCCCCAAAATCTGATAATCTGTCATTAACCAAGGAAACTCTGTTATGTAAACCAGCTAATTATAGACATTCAAGAAGTGTCCCCATTTAACCCCAAAACAGCATGATCCAGTTAAAAAGCCTTTCAGGGGAAAAACTGCTGAGCAGCTTCCTTTTCCATAGCACTGAACTGCATGCAGCTATTTCTTAGCACAACACTTTGTGCACTTGCCCAAAGGCCATTCATTCCCACTCTCTCAGTATCCATCTATACGGTCATGGAGTAAACCATGGTATGGCCTGGGTTGTCAACATGTGAATTGCTCTATCAACAGCTGCACACATGGGCACCAGAATGAGTTTCTACATTCTAGCAGGAGAGGACAGTACCTATCAACACATCATATGTCCTGTGCATCCCATTCCCTCATTTCTTGGAATTTCATTGCCTCTGGTAAAGGAAAAACTCTCAGCAGGAAGACACCTAATGGGTTTTGGATTGCTACTTTTCAGTGATCCACCTCTAACTGGATGAAAATGGAGATGTGCCCTCTCTCAGCTACTCACACCTGTTCACTGGCCCTTCCTCCAATGACAGACCAAGGTAACATTCCCTATAAAGATTATAGGACTTCTCTGCTAAGGCAACTAGAGCCAACTGTTGGACGTTTGGGTGCAACTCAGCTTGCATAAAAGGGGTTTAGAAATAGAGTGGAAAGCTAACCTTTTCTCTGACATCATTTCCCCATTGGCATCTGGATGGCCATTGTAAAAACAGGATGCTGGAATAGATGGGCCATTGGCCTGATCCAGCAGGCTCTTCTCATGAGCCCTGGAAAGTCTTAGTCAAGCCCTAGATAGCCACATTTCTCTGGAAACTTGCATTCTTTCAACAAACCCCAATCCTTCTCATGTATCTCATGAGCCTCAGCCAAAATTGCACCGAATTATTGTAAGTTTAGGGTAGATCGATCAACCAAGTATGTGGCACTGACTCAAAGTACTACCACCCTTTCTGCTCTAGCTGAATACAGCTCGAGTTCAAAATCGAACAAGCTTTTACTGTCGTAAGTAAAGGCTGCATTTTGCATGCAGGTCCAGCACATGAAGAAGCAACAAAATTCCTCAGGCTGAATGTCCTACCTCACAGGGGATTCTGCTTGCTTTGTGCCAGAATCCTTCCTTGATGCTGTGGGGGAGAAACTCTTCACATGGGTTCTAAGGAGAGGGAGGCTCTGTTTTGTTGGCAAGAAGGGAGGGAATGTGTAACCAGAGTACAGGAGGCTGGGCAATTATGAGCCAGGAGGTCAAGAAGCAGGAATGTCAGGCAGATAAGAGGCAGAGGTAGTGTATGTGGTAGCTGTGAGCTGGAGGCCAGATTAGTTTAAAGAACTATGTTTTTTTTAATACAGCTTGCATTCCATTTTGGTATGTATTTTTATGCTGAGTAATTCTGATTTGAAATAAGCAAGTATTTACACTTTCCTTCCCTCCTGCTCCTATGTTAGAACTAGCCAGATCCTGGCTGGGCAATACAAACCACTTAACCACCTCCCTTCTAGATATTTACTCCATGCTCCACAAACCACACAGCAAGAAAGGAGGGAGTCCTTAGTTGAAAAACTTGGGCTGCCCACCCTGCTATCAGCCTGAACTGACGCTGACGTACCTGTTTGAGTTCCTGAGTTTCAGACTCTGAAACCACCTGCTGTTGCTTCTGTATCTGAGCCTGCTGGCTTCCTCCTGCTCCTCGCGAGGAGGAGGGTGTTGGTCCAGCTTGCACTATGTTTCCTATCAGTCCTGTTGCTGCAAGAAGAAGATGGCAGGTTTGAATCCAGAAAAACAACAGCGCCTGATATGTTTTATTTGGAAAGATCCAAAGCTTTCTATTCATTAGGGTAAGCATTTCACATACCATGGACACAACTGTACATTGATATAAATGTAGGCTACCCAAAACAGCAACCCTATATTGAGCCCATACCCCACACCCCCTCCATCATGTGAAGGACTTTCCACCCTGTGAGATTTTTGATGGACACTTCCTTGCTCAGGCTCCATATCACCAGCTGATGCCATTGTGGCAGAAAAATTCTCAGAACCATGATGTCAAAGTCAGCTGTTCCTCAAAGCGGGAGATCTTGACACGGGGATTACATTAACACATTTGTGTGCTAAAGAACAGGCAGTTCTACAGACTTGCAAAGGACTGTGCGCCTTTCAACCAGCGTATTCTTGCTTAAAGAGGTAGTGGGGGGAAGACAGCAACATAGTGACACCTGCAGGATAAAATATGCTATTAACTGCAAACAAGACTTCACGTAGCAGATGGAACTGGGTGCAGCGATGTGGGGGTGGGAATCAAGACTTGCTAAATATGGGGGTTACTCCCTCCATACAAGAGCTTCCCATAAGGCTTCAGAGTTCACCACTGTTGAAAAGGGAATACTGGATGAGAGGCCTTCCATCTGCTGCAGAAATATAGTTTTCATGTCCTGAGGTGGCAACGGCCTGCAATTGCTTGCTTGGGAAAAACTTATTCGTGGGTTTTCCTGTAGGGCAGCGTGCACTAAAGGAAAATCCACAAGGCTTCCCGCAAAGGCAGAGATCACCTTCTGATTTACCACTCGCCATGCATATTAGGCAAGCTCACTGGGTGACTTGCATTCTAAGAGGTGGGTTGTGACTGGGCTGGGGGGAAGAGGCCAGGGGTGAACAACTAGCAGGGATGGGATAACATGGGTGGATCTGAATAACTAGATGAAGGTTTAATGGGCAACATGCACAAATAATGCATGTGGGCGACACCACTGTGCTCACTTATAACTTCCAAGCTAATGTCCACATGCTATAAGCCTTTGCCATAGGTGGATAGGACTTGGAGTACATGAACAAGCCCAGAGTACGAGATCCTGTAGGGGAGATGGGCACTCCCCTTTCTGGAGAAAGGGAAACAGGAAGGGGGGTTGCAACTTCCATCCTGGCACAAATCCCACAGAACAGCCCCCTCCCCTCTCATGCCCAAGACTCCTCCTCCTCTTGGGGTTTGGCAAAGGAGACCCAAGATGTCTGCAGCCTATAGCAACTCTGAACTTCCCTCACTCTTATTATTTGGAAAGCTTCATTAACTTTTCTCTTAACGTCAGTGCTGATGCCCTTTTACTCCTCTCCCTCATTGTTGAGTAACCCGCAGGGTGCAGATCCTCTGAAAACCACTTGCAAAGGCAGTCAGCTAGCCAACCTCAGAACAAAAATGTAAGCCGGATGATATTGGGACTCCCGGAGTGAGTCCACGTGGTAGCACGCAGGTGGCGACTCCTGAAACAGCAAGCCACCTGTGGTTTATTTAAAGCGCTGGCTCCTATCATGGCATCTGATACCAGCTAAATGTGGCAATTTAAGGGCATTATTTGCAACACAGATAGTTGTAGGTGCTTAGCACCAGGAGTATCTCATTCTTGAAATGCTCTGAGGAACCCCCCCCCCAACCTGTGGTCCTTGCTGGAAGGGAGGAGGACAACACATTTCAGAGGAAGCTGCCACTGCCATATAGCATCCTCCACCACCCCGACAGCTGTGGGGCAACGGGCCAGAAAGTACGTCGGAAGCTGAAGCTCGCTCTTGGTTTCGAAGGACTCATGCCAAAACGTCTGGCCCTGTGACAGAGCCTGCTCCACTGCTCTGGATTGTGTTACTTAATGTAAAAGGCAGACACAAAAGCTAAAGCTAAAAATAAAAGCTTCTAAATCCCCACAGGAGTAATTACTGCAAACTCTTAATCCCCTGGAATTATTTGGTTATCGCAGCATTAGCTCCTGAGCTGGGACCCAGGCAGATCTGCTACAAGAGAACCATTCATACCGGTATAAATTTAAACTTTGTCTGAAATCATCAGCTTGTGCCCAGTGAATCAAACTCCTGGTACAGGTGTAACACTGTAATTTCCACAGTAACACACTGGCTGAAACTTGTTTCTGTGTGTGCTAGGGATGTTCTGCAACTTCCCCTTTCAACCTTCCCCTCTCCCAAAACTTTAGCTGCTTGGTATACACTGCTTTATAAGAATAAGTTCAGGATGGGAAGCAAGCACACTGACGATGACCCAAGTGCAGGGAAATATGGCAAGTGCAGGGCAGCACTATACTCCGGCAACTGTGAATTCTGCTGGAGCTCTGGTTTAGTTAGGGTAGATGGTGATCTCACATTCTGAGTTGCTGAGTTGAGACTCAACACAGATCCATCTAAGACGCTGCTCTCCACATAAAATTCATTCATTCCATCAAATTTGTTATACCTTCCTAATAAGAGGTGGCAAGTTTTTTCTAAGGCAGACAGTGGGCCCAAGTTGGAAGAAGACATATACTCAAATTTTGTTCAGTGTGGCTCCTACAAGGCTGAGGAGGAAGAAGCTAACACTATATATGCAAACTTGCCAATACCGTTGGCAGGCATTTCAGACCTGCTTTTTTGTTTTTTTTGTAAGGGATACACAAACATTTGAGATGTACCTGTGAACTTACAATGTGCACATGCTGAAAACTTGTTTCTGACAATGTACAGTGGTACCTCGAGTTAAGAACTTAATTCGTTCTGGAGGTCCATTCTTAACCTGAAACTGTTCTTAACCTGAGGTACCACTTTAGCTAATTTCTGTTCTCATCCTGAAGCAAAGTTCTTAACCTGAGGTACTATTTCTGGGTTAGCAGAGTCTGTAACCTGAAGCGTCTGTAACCCGAGGTACCACTGTACATGTTTCAGGGAACTGGAAGCGCTGTAGCTCCCTGCCATGTGTATATACAGTAGACAATATGCATATACTTTTCCCAGTATGTACAGAAGCATCAAGTTAAGGAAGATGCTGAATCTGACAAATGATTGATATCCTCAAATGTTAAGAATCCCAAAGGGCCTCAAAACTTTTATTTGAGGCTATATTATATCAGAATTATAACAATACGATGGTTTTTAATTCCTTCCACTTGCCTCATTTCCTCAAGCTCTGCACCTATCATCAATAGTTTTGATTTATTTTCACAAACATGAGAGCAACAAGGGGAGGCGCCACAAATCTCATGGAGCAGGCCTGGGAAGAACCTCTGGTCAGGACTATGGGAAAGGCTGCACGTAGCAGGAGCAGACAACCATCAGCTTAATGAACTGGCAGCCTGATTCAATACACGGTGCCTTCATACGAAAAGTGTCCTCACAATACAAAGCGCTCGCAGCAAAATTAACTACCCTGAGCAATATGGGGCACACCTTCCTCCAGGATCTCTAGGTTAGTGCCTCTCAATAATTATTCAGTTCTAGGGAATTCTCCCTTGGAATAAAGGCTGACCTAATGCCCTAGGAAGCCACAGTGTGGTGCAGTGGGAAGGAGGGGTTTGAATCTCAAAGCGTCAAGGTCAATTCATCCTTGGTCATGAAGCTCACTGGGTGACATTTGGCAAGTCATTCTCTCTAGTTTGGTGTTCGTGTACACATATTGTCCTATTGGTATCTCTGGCAAAATCTAATTCGTGCTTACAAATTAGAGCGCGTTTGCATAAAAAGGTCCCCGCTTCAACCTACAGCATCTTCAGGAAGAGCTGGGAAAGACTGGTGTCTGAGCTAGCTGGATCAATAAGCTGACTTGGTATAAGGCCAGCCCCAGCCCCGCCCCCCCAAGCAAGCAGACACCAGGATTCTGGAAGGAAGGAAGACAATGAACCATAGCACCCAACTATCCTCATCAAATCAAGTTTTGACAAAGCCAATGCGTTTCAGCTCAGGTGCAATTCTCCTTTCTGGGAACTGTTCCGTGAAAGTGTCTGCCACTTCCAACAAGAAACCTTGGCTCAAATGCCCTGGGATATTCCCAGACACAAGGCTTTTTAAAAAGCCGAAAATACTTTTGAGATATTTCCTTGACGATTTTGCTCACTGCAGTTTAAAGCAGGTTGCAACAAACAGATTGTGCCATTGGCCCGAGGAAGACTGGACTTGAAACAGAACCATCAATGACTTTTTTATATTAGACAGTTGAAGGATAGACATACGTGGCTCTTACTATTAATAATAGTAATAATGACAAGCTGTGTTGCAGGTTAGGGCAAAAAGAAGGACCTCAGCTTCCAGAGGTTTAAGATTACTGGCTTAAAATGCCAGAGAAGATCGAATGATAGCAATTTGCACCTAAAATTGTGGGCCTCTTGAATCTGACAGCTGAACAAGTCACTTTGGTAAAACGAAGTGCTCTTTCAGAGATTATGTTCAGCTAAGAGACAAGTGAACACAATTCATGCTATTCACAGTTTGATCTCAGCCCACCATTCTGGAACTGCAATCTGAAACAGACAATAGCTAGTTACAAAGCAGCAATAGTATGCCCACGCGTCACTTCATACAGGGACTCTGCAAGAAGTCTCTGAATTGCCTTGATCTGTGAATAAAACAGACACATCTACTTGCTTCCTCTCTGCTCTACCACTTTAGGAAAATTAATTTTTTTGTTTATGTAAAAAGAGATGGGGAAGAGAAAACACTGGCAGGTAAGGTGTGGTGGTAGACTACCATCTAGTGGCAGTGCAACGCCAATGGCAAAATAATATAGAGAATGAAAGAACAAGCAAGATGACTGGAGCAGCTTCTGGGGGAATTGCAAAAAGTCAAAATTTCCACCACCTCTTGCTTTCTGTTATTGATGTTTCCTACTTAACAGTAAAAACACTTTTTGGTTGGTGTGTAAAAAATAAAAAATAAAACTGACTGAAATATAGAAGTACAGTGTAGCAACGAGGAGAGAGCTAAGATCCGGACCACAAAAGAAGTTCTTTATGTAACAGCAGTTGTCACATCAGGAACTAAGCACCAATTTGCCAGGATGTAGCTCAGTGCTTAAAAAACCAGCAGGTTGTTTTTCCTCTGAGTTGTTAACGCTGACATTTTACCGCCAGGTGCCTGGGAGTTATTTCCTTTAAAATTAATAAGCTTTTCCAAGCACTGGACCTCAGCGACTGGTCAACAAGAGAACGTTTTAATCCCTGCTGAAATCTAATTTTAGCATGGAGCACAACGGAGCACAGCTTCTTAACAGATTGGCTTGTGATTGCATTGTATGTTTTAGAGTGCTGGAAAATTCTCTTTAAACAAAGTATTTGCAAAGTATTACCCACCTCCGTCACTGGTGTTGTGCAATGCCAGGTCTATAGGCAATAAAACCGCCACTATGAGAGACTTTTTCATCTCACTGGAGGTCGACCTGGCTTGCGTGACTGAGACCTGGGTGCGTGAGGGCGAAGTAGTTGCCCTGCATGAAATAACACCCCCGGGCTTCTCCGTCCTCCACCAGTCGCGGACTGTGGGTCGGGGGGGAGGGGTAGCGCTGTTAATCCGGGAGGATTGCTCTTTCAGGGCTCTGCCATCACCATCAATCACCGGCATTGAATGTGTTGGCCTAGTGTGGGGCACCAAGGGGGGCTTGGCTGTCTGGCTGGTGTACCGACCACCTAGCGCACCAGCAGCCACCCTGTCGGACCTGCTGGAGGTGGTGGCAGGCTGGGCCTTGGAGTTCCCTAACCTACTGGTTTTGGGGGACTTCAACGTCCATGCAGATGCCACCCCCTCCTCACGGGTTCCGGATCTGGTGTCTTCCATGGCGACACTAGGGCTCTCCCAGTTTGTTTTGGGTCCCACACATCAAGCAGGCCACACGCTGGATTTGATCTTTGGTGCGGGTATAGACGTGATCATGTCCCCAACTGTGGAAGTGCCATGGTCTGATCACTACGCTCTGAAAGCCAGGATTGACTTCCCGCCCCTCCCCTGCTTGGGTGGCGAGCCTATTTGGGCTCGCCCGCATAGGCTGATGGATCCTGACGGATTCCGTCAGGCCTTGCGGGACCCTGCTCCCCCTGGCGGCTCATTAGAAGAGCTGGTCGAGAACTGGAACAACCGGCTCTTGGCGGCCATCGATGAGATCGCACCTAAGCGCCCTCTGCGACCCCGCCGAAACCGGGCCCCTTGGTTTACTGAGGAGCTTCGGAAAATGAAGCGGGACCTTAGACGGCTAGAGCGAGTATGGCGGCGTGCTCACGACGGAGCCTCAAGAACATCTTACAGGAAACTTATGAAAGCCTATGAGATGGCGGTGAAAGCTGCAAAAAAGTCCTACTTCTCAGCTTCCATTGCATCCGCTAGCTCTCGCCCAGCACAACTTTTTAGAATAATCAGGTCTTTAACAACCCTAGAGGAACAGCCAAATTTAAATACGAATTTGACCCATAGCTGTGAGGCATTTGCGAGCTTTTTTGCGGAGAAAGTCTTGACACTCCGCCGTGACCTCCCTGCCAATTTGGATACAATAACGGAACTGGAGGCCCCTCGACTGTCTTCGAGTTCAGTATTGGACCAATTCGATCAGATACTCCCTGCCGATGTAGACAGATTCCTCCGGGCTGGAAGGCCCACCACTTGCTCCCTGGACCCGTGCCCGTCTTGGCTGATTAGAGCGTGTCCAGATGAGGTACGGGCCCCCCTGGGTGAGATCATCAACTTGTCCCTGGGCACAGGGACTTTCCCAGAGGAGTTGAAGGAGGCAGTGGTGCGTCCACTCTTAAAGAAAACATCTCTAGATCCTTTAGATCTATCCAATTATCGCCCGGTTTCGAATCTTCCGTACCTGGGTAAGATAATTGAGAGAGTGGTTGCTGAACAGCTTGGTAGGTTTCTGGATGAAACATCGGCTCTAGATCCATTTCAGTCCGGCTTTCGCCCTGGTCATGGGACCGAGACAGCTCTGGTAGCCTTAACAGATGATCTCCGTAGACAGCTGGATCGAGGTGGGTCGGGACTGCTGATTCTTTTAGACCTGTCAGCAGCCTTCGATATGGTCGATCATGATCTTTTAGACCACCGCCTTGCCGACGTGGGGATTCAGGGCACAGTCCAACAATGGCTGCGTTCCTTCATCTCAGGTCGGGGACAGAGAGTGGCGCTAGGGAGGGAGTTGTCGCCGCGGCACCCCTTGGTGTGTGGAGTCCCGCAAGGCGCAATCCTTTCCCCAATGCTTTTTAATATCTTTATGCGCCCCCTTGCCCAGATTGTCCGGAGTTTTGGGCTGGGTTGTCATCAATATGCTGATGACACCCAGATCTATCTGTTGATGGACGGCTGCCCTGCCTCGGCCCCGGACACACTCACCAGGTGCTTGGAAGCTGTGGCTGGATGGCTACGTGGGAGCCGACTGAAGTTAAATCCTTCGAAGACAGAGGTCCTCTGGCTAGGTCGGGGCGACATGGGGTTGGGGGGCCAACTCCCATCTTTTGCAGGGGCTCAATTGGTACCAGCGCCTTCTGTCAAGAGTTTGGGTGTAACCTTTGACGCCTCCCTTTCCATGGAGGCGCAGGTTGCATCCACAGCAAAGGTGGCATTTTTCCATCTCCGCCGCATCAAGCAGTTGGTCCCTTACCTCTCTCGCCCCGATCTGGCCACAGTGATCCATGCGACGATCACCTCCAGGCTTGACTATTGTAACTCGCTCTACGCAGGGTTGCCCTTAAAGCTGACCCAGAAACTCCAGCGGGTGCAGAATGCCGCGGCGAGGCTCCTTACAGGGTCCCGGCCGCGGGATCACATTCATCCAGTGCTTTACCAGCTGCACTGGCTCCCGGTGGAGTACAGGATCAGGTTTAAGGTGCTGGTTTTGACCTTTAAAGCCCTATGCGACTTGGGACCCTCGTACCTACGGGACCGCCTCTCCTGGTATGCCCCGCGGAGGACCTTAAGGTCCACAAACAATAATATTCTGGAGATCCCGAGTCATAAGATGGCTAGATTGGCCTCTACTAGAGCCAGGGCCTTTTCAGTACTGGCCCCAACCTGGTGGAACGCTCTTTCCCAGGAGACCAGGGCCCTGCGGGATTTGTCATCTTTCCGCAGGGCCTGCAAGACAGAGCTGTTCCGCCTGGCCTTTGGGTTAGACTCAGCCTGACCCCTGTGTTTTTCTCCCTCATGGCTTGGATTTATGGCCTACTTGAAATGAGGCTGCACTTTAAATTTTAATACTGTATTTTAATCTGTATTTTAACTAATTGTTTTTATGTTTTATTGTGGTTCTGTTGGTGTCAGCCACTTATGGCCTACTTGAAATGAGGCTGCACTTTAAATTTTAATACTGTATTTTAATCTGTATTTTAATTAATTGTTTTTATGTTTTATTGTGGTTCTGTTGGTGTCAGCCGCCCTGAGCCCGGTTTTTGACTGGGGAGGGCGGGGTATAAATAAAAATTTATTATTATTATTATTATTATTATTAAAACCAGATTCATCCCACCTGCTTAAGGAAGAAACTCACAACCAAAGACCAAGATGCACAGGGTCTTCAACAATAAAACTCAAATGCTGTGCTTAATTGTTCAAAACAGCCTACTCACAGTTTCAAAATTTGGAATTTCCATACAATAATTTAGACAGAAAATGATGGAAATGACAAAAAGAAAAAAAACACCCAGGAATTTCACAGAAAGATGTGTTGCATTTTGGTAATAGAAGGCTGGAGATATAGATTCCGTCCGGTCTTTTGTGTGCTGTGGAATGGGCTTTCATCACCCCTGTTTGGAGGTAGCAGCTAAAATGGGTCTATATGTAAGGCTATCTGTAAGGCTTAGCAACCTCCAGTTTAAGCAAACTATGAAAGAAGCACATTCATTCAGTGAGATTCCTCCAAGACTATTTCAGTAATGTCTCAGTGGTCCTCTCTTGCATCTACAACTGTACTGCAGAACTACCAGAAGAATATTATTTGCATGTGCTAAGAAGGAGAAAACATTTGGGAACTAACAATCAGCAAATCCCTAGTCCAAATTCTACTGCAGCCACAAACTCATCAGCAGTTGCTGATATTAATGCAAGCCTGTCTTAATGCATTGTTGTAAGAATTACTGAGATGATGTATTTGAGGTGCTCTGAATACTCTTAAAATCCTCTGAAAATGCCATGTATTATTATTGCTAATACGTGTTCTCAATAAATGTACTAAATTTATTTAACAGATAGTTAGTTCTGTTGATTAATATGCAGGATTAGTGATCATCTTCCTTCTGCCCTTTACCTGCTTGCCAAATGGAAGTGCCAACGTCTTCCTGATGAGTCCTCCTTGTCCCAGAAAATGCCAAAGCATCTTCCATGAACTGTATTTTCTTACTGAACTGCATCTCTAAGATGGGGATGGCTTCTGGCATCTTTGCTGACAGCAGCCGATAGCTGATGTCTGGTTTCCCAATGAACCTCTGGCGGACGCTTATTTCATATGGTGTATGAACTTTGACATCGTCAACATCCTTCTTGTCAAACCAGTGAAGGAGTTGAGAGTTGGAATCGCTGATCTCCAGGCCAGAAGCCAGGAGGGCGAGTTTGCCTGGCTTGACGTTGGAATCTGTCCTTTCAGTGATAATAACTGGGATTCGCAATATTACTCCATCCTTGTTTCCAGAATCAGAAACGGCAGGGATTTCCTTTGGCTTTACGTTTAATGGCCCCTTCAACAGTTTGCTACCAAATGGCCACCAAGCAGGAGATTCCAGTTCTGACAATAACCTAACAGGAAGAAACATATTGCATGATCAGAAACAGAAGCTATATTGGCATCTCACACACTTTTCATGTATATTGCAGGCCTGAAATCAAAGATCAGTATGTGAAATTCAGTTGGCAATCTTCCCCCTCTAATGCCCTGCCTAAATCAAAGAGCACCAAACATTTTTGCCTGCCTGTTCTGTACAGTGGGGGTGGGGAAATGCAATATGCCCATGAGAAGGCTGCATCTCCTTTGAGCTCTGAAGACTGCAGTTTGTTTTTAGTTAGCGTCAGGGGGACTCCCTACAGGGAGCCTTCCCCCATAATCCTGACCAGCACTTCGCACAGCGAGAGAGAGAGCAGCGGGTCAGGCGGGGGGAATGAGGAGTGGAGTGGAATGGAGGAGGGAAGGCTCAGCGATGTATCAGAGCCCCTGCACTGCCCTAGCCAACAAGTGGAAGAGGGAACACAGCCGCTTTCGGCGCCCGAATTGAGGCGCGTGCCCAAACGCAGGTTTAGGGGGCGGCGTTTCGGGGTCCCCCAGCTATTATGCTGGCCCCAGAGCAGAAGGGCGCCATTGCCAGATTCTGTGAGTGACTAGGAGGTCATGTTTTCTGCTATCTCTGCACTGTAAATACCGGTAGTATGCACAATAAAACCCTTAAAGACAGAACGGACTGGAGCGTCTTTACTCGGGAGTAGCCGCAACAATCACCTGACAGTTAGCTTTTAGTCTCTAGTCATTAGCCAGATTAAGTTTTTATATATTTAATCTTACAGTAGTACCTTAGTACTCAAACGGCTTGGCTCCTGAACAAATCAGCTCCTGAATGCCGCAAACCTAGAAGTGTTTTGCTTTCAGAACGTTTTTCAAAAGCCGAATGTCCGATGCAACTTCTGCGGCTTCCAATTGAGTGCAGCTAATTGGAAGCCGCGCCTTGGTTTTTAAACAGTTTCAGGAGTCGAACAGACTCCCAGAATGGATTAAGTTTGAGAACCAAGGTACCAATGTATTTTAAAACTTCTTGGGAGGTTTTGAAACTTTCAAGGACAACTGGTGAAGTAGAACAGCTCTGTGAGCAAGTGAAGGTATCCTCCTCTGACTTGGAGAAGGCGAGCAACACCAAGCAGTAAGCCAACACCTAATTTTCTGAGTTGCTTTAACATTCATATCTGAGTTCTGTATGGTTTCCCAGGATTCTTTGTGAGGTTTTCCCTTTACCCACATCTAATCTCTCACCCTTCCTTTCGTCTTTCCCTCAACTCTCCTTGTTCTGGGCCTTTCTCCTATCCAGTTTTTCAGCTCTGTTTCCCTACCTCTCTCCCCGCCAAACAGCAACTGTTGTCCTTAGGCCTTGGGACAAGTTTTCTCCCAAGCTAACTTTTATGACAAATGCCTCTTGGGGATACCTTTACTGTGAGAAGTTGGAATGTTTATGAATGCTCCATGACATCACAGGTACTCAGCCAACTGGGGATGGGAGGGTCTATTCACAACAACCCTTGAATGTTCCTGTTATCCTCATTTTACACATGGTGAACCACAGCTAAGAATTATTTGTCAAAAGCCCGTTACATCATATTCTAGCAAATGTTCCTGTTTGGAAACTGGTGAGTCAGGCAGCAATTCTGAAGAAGGAAGCTAGCCAAGAAGGTTGAAATGGAGTATTTCTTTAATCTTGAATGATCCAAATGAAACCTGTAGACCCACAGTTAACCTCAAATCGAAATTAAATTAATTAATTTGGAGTTTGGAGATTGCTCAAGAACACAAGGAAATAAAGGTGCAATCACTGTAAAACGTATTCAGCTTCCACTTGACGGAAAATGCCAGTTGTTTCCGATTTCAAAAGCCAATTAAATATCTCACCAGGGGGAGAACTTTTTAAAAAAAATCCACAAAGGTAGGAAGTCAATTCAGTGGGTAGCTCTTCTGTGTCTAACAAAATAGTTCTCAAACTACTACCAAAGAAATGCATCAACACAATTCTGCTTTTGTTATAGATATGTCTGCAAGTATTATTTTCTCTGACTCAGAAACCCTTTCCTTGCGTCCTCCCAGCCTAAACCCTGGCAAACAGACTCAGAATGGCCCCTTGTGGTATGATTGTGGAATTACTCCTGAAAGGTTACTCAGCTTCCACTTCACTGAGGTAACATACAAGCTATTTTTAGATTGGCACTTTTGCAAGACATCATCCAGGTGAGACTCTGGCCTGTTATGAATACCTATCCTTCCTCTGGAAGCTAACACCATCCAGTGAAAGCACTCTGGATCTGGCCAGTCCTTTGGTTCAATTGCCAACCCAGCCGACTCCTGAAATGGACTTGGGCAAGTAACTTTTCTCCACTGCTAAGTTTTTATTCCTTTAATTAAAAACAGAATGCCTAGTTCCACGAGCACAATAGAGCTGTGGGCTTGTTTCTCCAATAATAGCTTGCCTACACCATGTGACAAATTGCTTTTGAAACCGAGAGGCATTTTAAAAATAGTTTGTAATATGATACAGTATAGCCATCAACTAATGGGGGTCGGTAAACACACAAAGAGAAACAAAAGCAAAAAAAGTAAATTCCAAGTGTTTGTGTAAGTTCTAAAAAAGTGAGCCTAAAATAGGTCTCAATCATGGGCCAAGCTGATATGTTGGCTCTCTCTTGTCTGGTTAAGTACATATTCAGCTATGTTTTCCAAAACTTTGCAACCAACCAAACCAGGAATTTGTCTTTTTTTTAAAAAAAAGTTTAACTGCGGGCCTGCTGGATCGCACAAAGGGATAGTACAGACTACCATATATTGGCCTAACAAGCAGAGATACAAATTAAACTTTGCCTGTACACAAAACCCGTTCACGAGAGCCATGATTTAATAAGGAAGTCTCTAATAAACCATAGTTTCCTACTTTGTTCAAATAAAGAAACTTGTTATCAGCTTTGGAACAAGCCACGATATTCAGTCACATTCAATCCACGGTTTACTATTCTGACTTCTTCTGAATCTGTTAACCACTGTTTCCTGTTTTGGACAAAACAGAGAACTATTGCTAATTGAAGACTTTCTGGTTTGTTTCCTCACAAAAGGAAGGCAAAGGACCTGAGTGTGCAAGTAAAAGAATCATTCTGATGTCAGTTGTGTGTTACCATACCTGTCTGCTACATCCATCTCTGATTCAATCTTGTCGAGCCCCTTCATGATGTTATCAAACTGTTCCCCCTGGTGCTCAAGCACCTTTGCAGTGTCTTCTAGCCGTTTCTGAGATCCCGCCAGCAGGCCGGTCAGCTCCTGCCCCTTGGATGTTTGGGGGCAAATGGCCTCGGCTGCAGCCCCCTCCGAGGAGAGCAGCTGTTCCCTCCAAAAGTGCTCAAGGATATTGAAAACAACATTTCGGTTGGGCTGAAGGGAACTGAACCAGTGCTTGGTGCTCTTTTCTAAAATAGTGAGGGAACTGAAGATGAAGTTGGAAGATTCCTTCTTGATCTCACTGATGTCAGAGAGATGGAAGTCAGCCAGGAGCTCTCCAGATTTGTCAGCTGTAAATCTGACCGACATGGGTGTCAGGCAGAGTTTGCCAGGAATCCATCGTTTCTCAGAGTTGATGTAATAGGAGCAGGGCCACGTGTGGATACGAATGACCTCATTCATCACCTTTTTGCTTGTGTCTTCTTCCTCAAGGCCAATGGAACAATCAATTTCTAAACAAGGAGCAAACAAATGATGCAATTCATGATTCACAACAAAATGACATTTTGACCATTCTATCATCTGTTTTACTGTAAAAAAAAAAAAACTGCTGTGAAATTATTCCCCTCCTTCCCTAATTTTTGGGTGGAAACATACAATCCAAGACTGATTGAAATTTCAACCCACTGATCCCAAATCTGAACCCATTAATACTAAATCTGAACAAGGATCCTTATCAATTGCAATATGCAGTCTCTCAGATGAACTGTAATAGGTTGATATTTTGGTATGTAACCATGGTGTTATTTATATGAGAAGCTGCCTTATTCAAAGTAAAACTATTGGTCTACATAGCCCAATGATGATTGGCAGTAGCTCTTCAAAGCCCCAATGAGACATTAATTTTGCAGACCTACTACCAGAGAACTTTTTAACTGATGCCTGAGAGTAAGCCTGGGACCTTTTGTAAAATGCTCTATTGATAAAAAAGAGAAAGACAGTATTTTTTGAGAGACAAGAGTTGTGGTTATAATAGAAACTATAAATATCTTGGCACAGCTACCAAGTAGAGTGACATTTACCTTTTCCATGCTGAGTAGTAGGAAGCAATTAGGGCAGCATCCATATAGACAAAGGCTACTGGTTTTCTTCCCAAGCTATGTGGTAATAACTGTAGTAATTATGTCACACCTGAGTTGAATATATGCACAGACATCCATTCTATGACTTAGTGACCATATCTGATAAAGGGTGTCAGTTCTGCATTTATCTACTTAGCATGTGAAAAGCAAAGCAAAGTGTGTTTGTTGTAAGGCAAAAATGGCTTATCTTCTGAGTTAGGCCAATAAAACTCAGAGACAAGAGGAGTTAGGAGTCACGTTCACTGCTGTACTTGGTTGCTAAAATTTGGACAGCCCCAATTGATATAAATTTGATATGCTGATAAAGCACACCAGTAATCAGAACTGCAACACTCCCCTCTGCTATCTGAGTCATAGAATGAAATCTAAACCAGAAAATAACTCTGTGCTCAGAGTCACTAACCCAAAGTCTTTTATTCCCTCTCTTTTGCACCTGAAAAACCCTAGGGCTATATCACAGGTAACAAGGATGCTGTTGTATCAGTGACTCCAGGGGCCAGTGAAGAAAGGAGACAGGTGCTTAGAAAGAATAAGATATACAGTAATCTGTAACCTCCATCCTGCTGAAGCATCAGCAACTGCAGCATCTGGAATTTGGGGTGCTCATAGGGAGTTGGAGGTTCTGAATCCTGGAGTTGCAGGGAGGGATTTCACATCATCATGGAATTGTAGACTTGAAAGGGTCTACCGGGGTCAACTAGTCCAACTCCCCGCAAAGCAGGAATCTTTTGCCCAACGTGGGGCTCGAGCCCATGACCCTGAGATTAAGAGTCTCATGCTCTACCGACTGAGCTAATGGCTCACAGAGTGAAGCAGTGGGGAAAGAGATTCAGACTCCTTTGCACATCAACTGATGCCATTTGGAATACAATGGGGCTCAAAATAGCCCAAGAATTAACCAATCTAGTAATCTTATTTTTGAGGACAGTAGCTGAGGTTGCTGAGCCCGGTTCTCATCTGAACCAAAAAGGCCTTGCTCATCACTACACTTATGGTGTCTATTAACATTAAAATTTAAAAATTAAAAATTTAGTGATTTCTTTCTTATGCTTATAGTCACAAACAACCCCACATGGATGCACAAATAAGTCTGACCACAATGAATGGCTAATATGTAATGAATGCCTAATATGAACAAACACGCCAAAATTTTCTCTAAAAACATAAATAATTCTGCCACATCTGCAGTACGTGAAGGGGACCTGATGTAACGTCTTTCCCAGTACAGGCAACCCCCCATTTACGTGCATTCAATATGCATGCAACTGCACATAAGCACTTTGCACTGAACCAAGAAGTGACCCAAAAACATCACAAAAAGGGGCAGAATGGGTGCTTGCAGGCTTTCTCAATGGTGTTTCAAATACATGTGATTTCACTTAAATACACGGTGCCTTGGAACGTAACCTGCAGGTATAGGGCAGTAAATAAATTAATTAAATAAATAAATAAATTAGCAACACCTATGTAAATGGGGGGTTGCCTGTAAATAGATGTTTTAGTCTAAACAGTCATATCAATAGGCATTAGACAATATAAGCAAGACCTCGAGAAGGGAATGGGTGGTGCCCACCCTTCTTTCTGCCAAAGGTACAGGAGGATTGCAGACCATTATATGGCCTTGCCTTGGTTGGTTATAACCCACAAAGAAATCAAAACCTAACATTAGTTGCAGGATGCCATCCCCTGAGAAAATCAAGAGAGAACTGGTAAAAAAACACCCAGAAAGACAAAAATTGGCAGAGATCCAAAAAGACAAAAATTGGCAGAGATATTGGAATGAGATCCTATAGGATCAAGGCAACAGAAGGATGCCATGTGGCACACTCTTTTAAGGAAGACAAAATACATTTTCCACAATATTTCTTCTTCAGTAAGGCATGTCTGGCGCTGGCTTTACTACCATTTCAGCACTAGTTAAGAATGTTTTTATCCTCCTAGGCATATAGGCAGCTTTAATAATAGTGTTGTAATCCTGGCTTTGTAATCCACAGCAAACTATGGCAAGTTCTTAAAGAAATGGGAGTGCCTGATCACCTCATCTGTCTCCTGAGAAATCTCTATGTGGGACAAGAAGCTACAGTTAGAACTGGATATGGAACAACTGATTGGTTCAAAATACGGAAAGGAGTACGACAAGGTTGTATATTGTCTCCCTGCTTATTTAACTTATATGCAGAATTCATCATGCGAAAGGCTGGACTAGATGAATCCCAAGCCGGAATTAAGATTGCCGGAAGAAATATCAACAACCTCAGATATGCAGATGACACAACCTTGATGGCAGAAAGCGAGGAGGAATTAAAGAACCTTTTAATGAGGGTGAAAGAGGAGAGTGCAAAATATGGTTTGAAGCTCAACATCAAAAAAACCAAGATCATGGCCACCGGTCCCATCACCTCCTGGCAAATAGAAGGGGAAGAAATGGAGGCAGTGAAAGATTTTACTTTCTTGGGCTCCTTGATCACTGCAGATGGTGACAGCAGTCACGAAATTAAAAGACGCCTGCTTCTTGGGAGAAAAGCAATGACAAACCTAGACAGCATCTTAAAAAGCAGAGACATCACCTTGCCGACAAAGGTCCGTATAGTTAAAGCTATGGTTTTCCCAGTAGTGATGTATGGAAGTGAGAGCTGGACCATAAAGAAGGCTGATCGCCGAAGAATTGATGCTTTTGAATTATGGTGCTGGAGGAGACTCTTGAGAGTCCCATGGACTGCTAGAAGATCAAACCTATCCATTCTTAAGGAAATCAGCCCTGAGTGCTCCCTGGAAGGACAGATCGTGAAGCTGAGGCTCCAATACTTTGGCCACCTCATGAGAAGAGAAGAATCCTTGGAAAAGACCCTGATGTTGGGAAAGATGGAGGGCACTAGGAGAAGGGGACGACAGAGGACAAGATGGTTGGACAGTGTTCTCGAAGCTACGAACATGAGTTTGACCAAACTGCGGGAGGCAGTGCAAGACAGGAGTGCCTGGCGTGCTATGGTCCATGGGGTCACGAAGAGTCGGACACGACTAAACGACTAAACAACAACAACAACAATCCTGGCTTTAGGGTATGTTTTGAGTAATACTGATATTGTGAATTGTTCAATGTTTTATTGTATTATATGCACTGTATTGTAAATCACTTAGTGACTTTTAGTATGAAGCAATATACAAATCTAATAAATCAATATTTTATTGTGTGTTTGCTTCTCTTGCTTTTACTTGCCTTGTTCTGGTGCCAGCACTCATTATTAAGCACTATGTAGGCTAGTACTATGTACACAAGTTTCAGAGGGTTAGCTGAGTTAGTTTGTTGCATAAATACAAATGTTGTGGCACCATAAAGACTAATAGTTTAATTATGGGATAGGCTTTCGCAGACTAGTCTGCTTCATCAGATGTATGAAGCACTATCCTGACCTTGAGTAGAATGGAGTAATAACACTGGAGATAAATTAAAAGCGAAACATGTCACAAATGAATGCTAAATGGTGGGCCTTAGGTCTAGAAAAGCTGGCAGCCGTTGCTTTATAACTTAAGTAACATACAAGGGTAGTTGAAAAATATTTTAACTGAAATGAAATAGGTCAGATCAAGGCCTGTGTAGCTTAGCATTCTGTTGCCAACACTGGCCAGCCAAATGCCTTTGGGAGGCTAAAACCTACAAAACATGCCATGAAGGCAACAACCCTCTCCTCCTGCCCCATATTTTGTGTTCAACAGTATCATGCCTCACATGTGAAGGTTCCTTTTAGCCAGAGTGGCTAACAGACACTGATCAATCTCTTCTTTGTGAATTTGTTGAATCACCATCTAAATTTAAGCCAGTGGCCATCTCCTCTTCTTATGGAAGCAAGTTCTATAAATTGACTATTTGCTATGTTACATAAAGAAGTATTTTCTTTCATCTGTCCTGAATCGCCTGCCAATTTCAATAGAAGATTCCAAGTTCTAGTATTATGAGACATAGGGATAAAAATTCTCTGTCCATTATGGAAAGTGCTTTTCCAACACTGTATTCTTCCTCCCACATGAAGATTCACAGTAAGTCAAGGCTAATAACTCGGGCTCTTCATGCAATTATGTTATCATATTTGCAATTTGCTAGCCATTGCCTAGGCTAATAAACAATTTCAAGGCTTTGCTGGTTGCCAGACACTGAATAACTATGTCATGAATAATAGTTTATTATAAGCTTTTGATTGATCATTATGAAAGGCTACATGTCACTGCAATTTACATGTTGTAATCAATGAAGATCTAAAATGGCATTTGTTTCATATGGTGCCCATTAATTTAATCTACACAAGTTTGCACAGTGCAAGCTATCATCTGAGTTGCAAATATGAAAAAGAAAATCTTCCTGTTGTATTCTTTTATTGCAGTTCGATGCCACTGATCCAACTATGGCTTACAATGTTAAACTGTATCCCCTTGGTGTATCACAATTAAAAAACAAAACAAAACAACAAACTGTGGACTTGCACACAACTGAGTGTAAAATAGTCTCTTTTTCTACTTTGTATATCAATTAATATTTTGGGCTGGGACTAATGAGTGGGACAGTATGGTCAAGGGCATTTTTATATTGTACGTAATATAAAAAATATCTTAAATGTTGTTGCTATTATTTGATAAGAAAGGCTATTGCCATTGTTAACCTCCATTAGAGGCAGGTCCACTCTCTGTAGCCTTTAAGTACTTTGTAACCTACAGGGTTGTTGGTCTTTGCAAATGAATAAGTGTTGTTCAGAAGAAGGAAAAGCATTTTGATGATGTATGCACATCTCAGAACAGGCAACATTTCAGAACAGACATTCCTTGGAGAGGTATGGGAGAGCAGAGGAAAGCCTATTTTAGGATGCTTTAATTTAAAAAGAAGTAAATGGAACATAAACTATTCAAAGCAATGCAAAAGTCACTATTTTGCTGAATAGATAGCAAGCTATTTCTTCAAGCATCATCAGCTTCACGGCATGTTCAATGATATTTGATCACCCATTATTTGAACATCATGCCAGTTCTAGAGGCAAGGTTTTCAGGGGGTTCAATGAACTATTTTAACTGGAAGCACCTTAACATAATCAATTAACAAAACCCTGATGCCCTAGTCACAAAACTATCCTGACAACCCCAAGCAGAAAATAATACTTAAGTAAATTAAAAGGTATAATAACTGCCTGTAATTATTACAAAAAACATAGCACAAAATTCTGGAAGAGAAATCTAGTTTCCATGAAACAAAACTATAATTCTTAACACAAAGAACATGTTCAAATAATGTCACTCCTGGAGACAGTTCACGTATGTATTATTCTTTCCAGAATGAATACAAAAATGAATGAATGGTCCATCACACGTAATTGCCAACAGAAGTTCCAGCAAATGCAGTCTTTTTCAATAGTCATTTCATATTTGGTTTACAAATGTCATTAGAGAAATCAAGTGCTCAAAAAACAATATACATGAGCCTCAAGCCCAACAATCATAGCCATTTTGCCTTCTATAAACAGTGTTTCATGCTGTTATAGTTTACAAGCACATTCACAAATTATTTTGAAAGATATGATTTGCATACATATGTAACTATGTTGTTCCCAATGTTACCTTCTCTGGATATTGATTCAGGACCATCAGACAACCACTTTAAGACTGTCATCTCTGAAATGTTCACGTCACTGAGTTTTCTTTTGATTTCAGAGTCGAACAAAAATTACCCAATCTCTTAGAAGCAGATACTTGCTAGCCTTCCAATAACACAAGGAAATTAACAGTCTCTGGAGAATACTGGGTATTATATACTCTTGGCTCTCATGAGTCACTGTTCACCTGTGAGCCAGTTACCATCTGACTAGTCATGTTTAGTCATGTTTTCATATTGCAGAACCTAGTACACTGCTATCCCAGGTATCACATGCAGACCACACTACAGCTGATCACTCATGCAAAGTGATCTTAAAGGTGTCAGGTGAGCCATGCCAGATGAGAAACCCTAAATACCATTACTCTGTGTCTCAGAGGAGGACACTGGGTCTACCCTAAGCAGATGGCTTAAACAGGAAAGGTACACCAAAAAAGCAAAAATTGTATTGCATTCAAACTGAGACACTGCTAACAGGGATTCTCTGGAGGTTCCATGAAAACATCTCTGAGCGGAACAGGGTTTTTAAAGAATGCCAGACATGAATATCTATTTTTAATGTTTTCACCCAATTAACTGCAAGAGGTGCTCACAAAGGAAGTAGCCATAGAATCTCTTATCATCAGTGTCTCAGCATTAATGAGTTACAAGTTTGTTTTACTAAACTGAAGCCTGCCTTATATATTATACACAAAGACATGTAACAGCAGCCCAACAACCCATTTAGTTCCAGGAATGCTGCTTCCAATGGGAACTGGGACTGTACAGTGGTACCTCAGGTTACAGACGCTTCAAGTTACAGACTTTGCTAACCCAGAAATAGTACCTCGGGTTAAGAACTTTGCTTCAGGAGGAGAACAGAAATTGTGTGACGGTAGCGCAGCAGTCCCCATTAGCTAAAGTGGTACCTCAAGTTAAGAACAGTTTCAGGTTAAGAACGGACCTCCGGAACGAATTAAGTTCTTAACCAGAGGTACCACTGTATATGCATCGGCATATAGGCAAGGACCCATTTTGCACGTGTTCAAAGCGTACAAGCTTCGCTGCAAACCGGGAAGTGGCAGGAAAAGGGTTAGTGGGCTCCGCACTCCACTACCATGGGCCAGAATACAACCCCTGCGCAAATCGTGGATTGCCTGTATAATGTATAAAGGTAAAGGGACCCCTGACTGTAGGTCCAGTCGTGGACAACTCTGGGGTTGCGGCGCTCATCTCACTTTACTGGCTGAGGGAGCCGGCGCACAGCTTCCAGGTTATGTGGCCAGCATGACTAAGCAGCTTCTAGCGAACCAGAGCAGCACACGGAAACGCCGTTTACCTTCCCGCCAGAGTGGTACCTATTTATCTACCGTGTTTCCCCTTTTTTAAGACACCATCTTATAACTTTTTTTCCTCCAAAAAACACAAGGTGTCTTATTTTCAGGGGGTGTCTTAATTTTTTATTAGGTTTTTATTATGGGGAGCAACTTCTTTTACCCTGGGGAGCAACTTCTTTTAAAAAGAGACAAGGAAAAAAGTGCAAAAGCAGCGGCGAGGGAGGCACTTTCTGCGTGCTCAGAGACCACCCCCATCCCGAGCTATAAACCCACCCCGGCTTTCCAAGACACCTTTTCCCCGGCACTGGACTAGCGGGGGTGTGGGTGGGAAGGGGGTGACTCTCTGTGCATGCTCAGAGACAGCTTCGTCCCGGGCGCCGCTATGGGAGGGGAGGGCACTCACACAACCATGACCCAGATCCCGGCCATGACGAGGCGCCGTGCGCCGGCAGCGGATAGAGCCGGAGCCCCTGGCGCAGGCCGGCGCAGGCCAGCATTGAGCCCACTACTGGCCCCGCCGAGCGCAGCCATGGGCCCATCGCCCAGCCCACCTGCCTGCTTCCTGCTTCCCTGCCCACAAAATTCCGGCGGCGGGCCATGCAGCCCATGACGCTCCGGCAGCGCGGAAGGGGCCAGCAGGGCTCCCGCTGTCGCCCATCACCCTGGTAGGGCCAGCGGGGCTCCCGCCGCTGCTCTGCCTCGGGCCATGCGGCCCACAACGTTCCGGCAGCAGCCGCCAGTTCTGAGCTGCGGGGAGAGCAGGCAGGGCGTGTGCGCGCAACCGGCATGAATCAATGCGCTCCTATCTGCGGCGCGTGCAAATGGCCCGGGAGGGCCGCCTCCGCCGCCAGGTCGGGTCCCCCTGTAGCTGCAGGCTTCCCGCGGGGGCCGCCTGTGAAGCGCCGCACCAAGGCTCCCTGGGAGAAGGCGCACGGGGACTGAAACCAGAGGCAGCAGTGAGCGGATTCTGGCCTCGGTGATGTCAGGCACACGGCAGTCCCCTGAGCCACAGCACAGCTCGGGGGACTGGCGGCAGCGGCGGGGCTTCCTCAGGAAAGGCAGGCAGGCGACAACAGCCCTGGAGCCGAAGCTCAGCGGGCGCTGCTTGCCGCCTGGCAGCCTGCCTTCCCCGCCAGTCCCCCGAGCCGAAGAGGAGCTTGGGGACTGGCGGCGGCAGCGGGGCTTCCTCGGATCGTCAGCTGGCGGCGGCGGGGAGGGCCCGATGCGGCCCTCTGGCCGGGCCGGCAGGTTGGGAGGCGGGGGGGGGGTGCGGATCTTGCTCGGCTTCGTCGCTCTCCCGGACAGCAGCAGCAGCGGGAGGAGTGCGCGCTCGGCCCTGGCGCCATGGCACAGCTCCTGCAAAAGTGCCGGGCGGAGTGGCAAGCCCTGGAGGAGAAATTCCAGAAGCTCCAGGAAACTCACGTTTCTGGGCTGTGGGGTGGCAGGCCTCCTCGGCAGGGTTGGCAGGCATGTCTTATTTTCGGGGTATGTCTTATATTTCGCAAATGCTTAAAATTGCTGCCCTGGCTTACTTTTTGACTACGAATTTAAAAAGGGGAAACACAGTACTTGCACTCTGACGTGCTTTTGAAATGCTAGGTAGGCAGTATAATGTATAGCTTGGTCTTAATTCTTACCTACCCAACTCCTGGTTTCCTAAGAATCAGTGCCTTTCAATTTAGAATAAAAGAATGTCAGAGAAGCAGCCCTGCTAGGCCTGCTGTGGGAAAACAAGAGGCCAACTGAAGGTTTAGACATTTGTTGTAACATGTGTTTCTACATCTGCATCATTTTGTGTCTCATCATTTTGTGTGTCTACAAAAATCATGTTGCAATAAATTTGAGATGACAGAGAACTGTTCGTCGTGTTAGCCTGAATTGATAGTTCAAAATCATTCAGGTCCATAGTAGTCAGGCTGCCATATCTTTCCAATAGATCTAACACTTGAACAATTACTGAAAAGCCCCTGCCACATATCCCTGGGTATTATTTTATTTATTTATTTATTTATTTATTTGTCAGGTCACGGAACAGATCCAGGTACTCTTAGAGGAAACAGATATTCTAGATCCATTTCAATCAGGGGTTAGGCTGTTTTGCCACAGAAACTGCATTGCTTGCCCTGCATGATTATCTATGTTGGAGGAGAGACAGGGGAAATGTGTCTGTGTTAATTCTCATTGACCCTTAGTGGTTTTTTATACCATTGATCATGGTATTCTTCTGAAGTGACTGTCCAAGTAGGGGTCAGTGGCACCGTTTTGCAGTGGTTCCAGTCCTACTTGGATGGTTGTTTTCAGAGAGTGATACTTGGGGAGTGCTCTTTGGCCCCATTGAGCCTAATAATAAAAATAAAAATAATTTATTATTTATTATTTATACCCTGCCCATCTGGGTGGGTTTCCCCAGCCACTCTGGGCAGCATCCAGCAGAATATTAAAGTACAATGATACCCTTCAATGCAGGGTTCCTCAGGGTTCAATTTTATTTCTGCTTCAGCACATTAGCAGTGCTGACCTACCTTAGAAGTTTGATACAAACACACAATAAATGTGATTCACTTTTTTCCCTAATAAATAATAATGTTATTATTAGATTCAAAGCACTAGACCAGGGGTCCCCAGACTACGGCCCGGGGGCCACATACAGCCCCCAAGGCTCTTTTATGCAGCTCCTGGGGACCCCCTCCGCCCGCTCTTACCAGCACGGTGCAGTGCAGCGCGGCTGCCGACTTCCGACCCAGAAAAGCAACGGAAATAGTTTGCGCACACGCGCAAGTGTCATTTCCGGTGTACTTCCGGGTCGGAGGAGGCTTCTGCACATGTGCACAAGCTATTTCGGGCACTTTCCAGGTTGGGAGTGTGCCAGAAATAGTGTTTGCGTGTGCGCATGGGCGCGCACAGCCGCGCACTCCCCCACCCTCCGGCCCACCACGCAATCGGCGCGGCAGGCATCCGGCCCAAAGCCAGGTAAGTTTGGGGACCCCTGCACTAGACAATGTTTACCAGATAAAGTGTTACCCATACTCCGTTGTTTACTGTTAAGCAGCCTTCACCAACCTGGTGCCCTCCAGATCACTTGGAAAGACAGGCGAACTAATATCAGTGTACTGGATGAAGCAAAGATCACCAGTGTTGAAGCAATGATTCTTCAACATCAACTTCGTTGGATTGGTCATGTTGTGCGGATGCCTGATTATCTTCTTCCAAAGCAACTACTCTATTCTGAACTTTAAAATGGAAAGCGTAATGCTGGTGGTCAACAAAAGAGGTTTAAAGACTGTCTCAAGGCAAAAAAAAAAAGAAAGTAGTATAAACACTGACAACTGGGAAACACTAGCCTGCAAGCGTTCCAGTTGGAAAACAGCCTTTACCAAACGTGTCATGGACTTTGAAGACACTTGAACTCAGAACGCAACGGAGAAATGTGCTAAGAGGAAGGCACGCTTGGGAAATCCACACCATGATCAACTCCCACCAACGTCCCCACTGTGGAAGGACGTGTGGATCCAGAATTGGCCTCCAGTCACTTACGGACTCATTGTTAAAACTGTGTTTATGGAAGACAATCTTACTCGGCTACGAGGGATCTCCAAAGAGAGATGAGAAGTGAGAGCCGCCCAGATGTTTTAGACTATAACTTCCATCAGCTGTTTTGGCTGGGGCTTATGGGAGTTGCAGTGAAAACATCTGGAGGGTAACCAGTTGGCAAAAGCTGCTATAAAGCAGTAATGCTTCACCCTCAAGAAATGGGGAAGAAAACAGGGAAATAAACATTCCCCTCCAGGGAAGTAAACATTTAATCATCACAATCCACACAATATACATAAAAATGTAAGACTGTCACCATACAGCCCCATTGGATGATTTGTGGTGCTGAATCACAAACCTAGATTTGCATGAAGAGAAACCCAAAAGGCCAAGAAAAGTAAGCTGAGCGGTTGCATGGGGTGGGAAGAGGAAGTTCAAGGGAGTTAACATGAGGGGGAATAGCAGGGGATTGGCAAGCTGAGCGAGCAGGCGCACATTTCTAACAAACCTTCATTACCAATCCCAGGCTGAGTGACAGCATAAAAAGATCACATGAAAATACCGCTAAGCCGCAGTGGATAAAACACATCACTAAAACACCATATGAAAACAATTATTAATAAATATGCTGTTGTATAGTGGAAATGCCTGGGCAAATAAGTATGTGCTAAATTGGCAATGAAGAGAAAAGATGGGTATCAATCGTACTCAAGATCACCTGTCCCCAAAGACACATAAATGTGTGTGAATGGATAGCACATTTTCCACATGGAATTACTTTCCCTAATACAAAACAATGGGACTCTTGAGAGTCCCATGGACTGCAAGAAGATCAAACCTATCCATTCTTAAGGAAATCAGCCCTGAGTGCTCCCTGGAAGGACAGATCGTGAAGCTGAGGCTCCAATACTTTGGCCACCTCATGAGAAGAGAAGAATCCTTGGAAAAGACCCTGATGTTGGGAAAGATTGAGGGCACTAGGAGAAGGGGACGACAGAGGACAAGATGGTTGGACAGTGTTCTCGAAGCTACGAACATGAGTTTGACCAAACTACGGGAGGCAGTGCAAGACAGGAGTGCCTGGCGTGCTATGGTCCATGGGGTCACGAAGAGTCGGACACGACTAAACGACTAAACAACAAATACAAAACAAAAACAAAACACGAAATGTACATTAACTAGCATTAACAATGAGTGGCACCTCTATCACCCTAACAAGTGTATGTTTTAATTTTATTAATTAAAAAAATAATACAGCAAGCCCACAACTTCCACTCATTTAACTTGTGCCCATCCAAAAAACTAAAAAGGTTGCAGGGTTACAGGAAAAAGGACTTGGGCAAATCCACTCACCATCAAGCCCATTGTGTTTAGACTATATGCAATTTTGGCTTTAGACAATGTACCGGTAACCCCCACGCAAAGCTAAGCAGGGCACAGTGTGGTTTCAAATTGGATTGGGGGCAGAGTGTCCCTTCCAACGCTATGATTCTTTGAAAATCACCTTGTTAATTCTGGTCCAGTTCTCCATTCTGTGTGTCATTATCATTAAACTTATTTACCTCCTTATTAAACTTATTTACATCCTTAGGGATACGCTATGTTTTTACCCACTTACCCTGTTTCTCCGAAAATAAGACATAGCCATAAAATAAGCCGTAGCGGGATTTTTAAGCATTCAAGGAATATAAGCCATACCCCGAAAATAAGACATAGTAATAGGCGCAGCAGCAATGCTGGCCACGGCAGGAGAAAGAGGGGGGAAATAATACATCCCCTGGAAATAAGCCATAGTGTGTTGTTTTTTTTAAAGGAAAAATAAATATAAGACGGTGTCTTATTTTCGGAGAAACACAGTAGATAGTGCCAACGCTGACCTTACTTCTCAACGATTAATACTGCATCTGCTCTTTTGTATATACAGTTTCTTACGCTTATATACCTCCTTTATCTTCCAAGGATCACTGGGTGGTGTACATGGTCTCTCAGGGGTGGAAGGGCACATCTTGTTATTCTATGGATCTATAATTATAATTATTACTATTACTATTATCAGGGCCGGATTTAGGTTTGATGAGGCCCTAAGCTACTGAAGGTAAGGCCGACAACAAATTGTCGCTGTTTTTTGTGTTGAATATATGCTATATGTTAATTTGTGGACCTAATGGGTCTTTAAAGCCATTCACATAACAAAATATGTATTTTATCAAAGTAATTGTTGAACTGAAATACAATTAAGTATATTAATAGTGGAATTTTTGGGGGGCCCCCAAGAGAGTGGGGCCCTAAGTTATACTGTAGCTTGTTTAGCTTATATGTAAATCCGGCACTGATTATTATTAATACGTTTGCGTACCGCCCTTCACTCGTAGATCTCAGGGCGGTTCACAGAATAAACTCAGCAATTCTGTAATATACAGAATATGATGAAGATTCCCACACACGACTTTGCCAGTGTTGAATAAATAAATATACGAGGGGGCCAAGCTTCCCTGACCCGTGTGAGGGGGACTTCTAGGGGGCCTTGCTGCGGGCCTCCCCACAGCCAGGGGTCGGCGGGGGCTTACCCACTTCAGGCAACGGAGGGGCGTTTTCCCTTCCCCACACCTCCTCCGCCCACCGGTCCCCGGGAAGGCCTGCGAGAGGGACGGAGGGAGGCAACCTCAGCGGCAAGTGCGGGGAAGGCCGCGGCGAGGACACCTGCCCTGCATGCAGAAGCACTCCGGCGTCCAAGGGCCCGGCAGCACCTCCGCAGGCGGGGGTAGGGGGAGAGGCGCCCCGAAATCACCTCAGAACCCGGGCGAGGCCTCGCGGAGGCGTTTACCTTCTACCCTCAGCCCACCTTCTCGCCTCCAAAACCCCCGGCGGCTGTGAAGAAGAACCTGAGGCGAAGGAGGAATACGAGGAGAAGGCGGGGCTTGCAGGCCGAGCCAGAGGGCGGGGCTATAGCGTGCCCGCGACGGCTTCCCCGAAAGTTCGTCGGCGCGCCTGCGCGGAAGCGGAGGGCACGCGCCGAAGTATTTGAAACAAACAAAAAAAAGCGACAAACGCTTCCTCCTCGCGCCGGCTCGAGGGCGCACGCGCGAAAACCGCCGCTGCCGTCGCCGCTTCTTCCTCCTCTTTTCTGGGCTGCGTATGGCAAGCCCCGCCCACTCCCCGTACTGTATTATTATTATTTTTTTGATGTGCGCTGTGCGGTGAGTGAATAAGGGAGCGCGCGGAGGTGCGCGTGCGCGCTGGAGCGGCTACGGCGCATGCGCTTCGCTTTGGGCGCTCCCTCTGAGGGAAGCAGCAGCAGCAGCAGCGGGAGCCTCGATCATGGGGGTCAGTAATGGGGATAAGGGGGGAAGAGAAGGCGGGCGGGGTGGGGGAATAATGGAGGGGGGGACGTGTCCTCTCTGTTTCCGGCTGCGCGCAATGGGAGGCGAGGGGGAATTGCGCGAATGAGGGGTTGAGAAGGTATTGGGGGAAGGGGGAGGGGCTCGGTTTGAAAACGGGGGGGGGAGCTGTGTTAATGGTGGCAGCAGAGCCCCCCCCCGTGGGGTTTTTTGAGGTGGGTGAATTAAGGGGGGGTGACAACGAGGGTGGAGGCTGCTTCCTACCTATGACAGGCCTTGAGAAATTCTGGGGGTGGCATGCCTAGAATTGGGGGAGGGGGTGAGGAAGGGAGGCGGAGGTCCTGAGGGGACCCTTTGAGGGTATCTGGGGACGGCTTTGAGGGCAGGAATTGGGATTTCAGGGAGGGAGGGAGGGAGGGAGGGAGGGAGGGGTGGGGCCGCCAATGGGTGATATTCTGTGTTGGTTTTTGTGGGTGCTAAACTTTACAAATGGGGGGGGGGTTGTGTGTGTCTTAAAAGGTGGCCCCATTGAACTCAGCGGGACCTACTTACGTTTTTTTTTTTGCGGCAGTTATTTATATCTCCTGCCTTTCGCAATACTGATCATTTCAAGGTGGTTTGCAAAATAATATCTCTGCCCTCTAAATAAGCACAAAAAAGGCATAATAAGCCTGCATCAGCATATAGGAAACATTATAAGGCAGATGGTGTTACATAGCCCTGGCAGGGGAGGCAGGTTTTCAGGTTGGTTAGGTGAAACAGGCCCCTGGTGTCTTAGGTCATCATTTGCCTCCCTTGCATTTATGAATTGGCATGCGAAGGAAACCTGTTGTGTCAAGAGTGGAGCCAGGGGCCAAATCCATGCCTCCAGGCCCTTGGGACTCTCCACAGGCAACAACACACACTTTTGCGTGGTTTCACCTGGCTGCAAAATACCGTACACTCGAACCATGATGGCGCTTCCAGATGGAGGATAGAGAATTGTGTGTAGAAACTAGCCTACTGTGCAAAGGTAATGTTTACATTCAGTGCTCCACCCACTTGTGCATCTGGCCCCTCCCACAGCTGGCATGTGGCCCCCAGAAAGTTGCCCAGGACAAACTGTGGCCCTCTGGTTGAAAAAAAAATATTCTCCATCACTATCCTATTGTGCAGACCTGTTGAGATATTTTGTCTAAACTTCATGAGGTTTTGCCTTTGGAGAGAGGTTATAAACAAGGAAAGTGTGAGGGTAGACTGGGAGGTGTGTGTTGTAAAATAGTTGCAGTGCTTTTCAGCCAAATCAGGTTTACTTAGAGGTAAGTCATGCTGTGCTCAGTGCGGGTTAATCCCAAGTAATTGTGCATTTTGGTACAGTGTTATACATAATATAGGATAGTGCTTTTTGTCTAATGGCCCAGTTCTGTGTATGTTTCGTAAGAAGCAAACCTCTGAGAATCGGGCTAGGGTCAGGTTTCTGGTGCATTTCACTGATTATTTTAGCAGTAACTGTAGGCCACTATTACTGTTGGCCTGCAAGAGAGATTGCTGAAGGCCACATGGTGTTGTGGCTTTGCTGAGATTTAAATCCAAGACTTCCAGCTCCTAACTCATCAGCTTAACTGCTGTGCTGCAGTTGCTAGAATTGGAAGAAAATGAAAATGTAAGGTTGTTAGAAGAGCCAGAGGATTTGCACACTGGGGACAGAGCAGCCCATTTGCAATCTCATTTATCCCTCCCTTATTTGCTCTTCTTTTCAAAACAAGTGTATGCTGCATGAGAGTTTATAAAGCATCGTCTCCTGTGATTGATAGTTTCAGGCCACAGTTAGCAAAGTGTGAGATATAGACAATTGCCAAGGGGATGAGTGAGTTTCTTGGCTAGACTCAGGGACAAACCAGACATCAGTTTTCAACCATAAGAACTGTTGTGGTTCCTGTGATGGGTAAAAACAGCTGGAGTGGGGAGCAGATCAGGACCATAATACTCAGAGAGGGAAGTTCTGTTCTCTCCCACCCCGAATAAAAATAAAACCCTGCTACTTGTCCCATGGGGGGAAGCAAACAGGTGCCATATATCCCTGTATGTTTCTTTCATGAGCAGCACTGTGTTCTCTACCTGTGTTTTAATTAGTGCAGAGCCATAAATTCTTTTGACTTTTCTGCCGCAATGAGTTGTATGGGTGTCTGACTTTGCGCTATTTGGCCTAATCTCATTTATATTAATAAGAATAAAATATTAATGACTTTCGTGGGGTGTTATGTGAAGGAGGGAGCCACTTCAAAGAATCAGGAATTTGCGAGGCTTTTTAAAATTAATATATTATTGTTTGCTTATAGAATTCAGAAGGAAGTTGCCCTTGATTGCTGCTCTCCATAAAATGCCAAAGAGGAGTTTGGAAGTTGTGCCTGTGCAGATGTTCCAAGGTTGAAGTGAAACTGCTCTGTTAGTTACTGCTGCTCAGTACAGCCTTTCAGGCATCCTTCTCCTAAAGAACCAAGAACATAAGGAGCCATATATGATAAAAGCCAAATGGGAAGATTTTCCAGCAAGATTTGGAACTGGACTTGCTTATTCTACACCATCCATCTTTCCTGAGTCTTCAGTGCCACTTCCTTTTTTTTAATTTACTGGTCTTCTAGCCCAGCTATTTATTTTATAATTTAATTCTGTCTGTCACCTGACAAGTTAGGTGTCAGACGCTTTCTATCGCCTGAATGGACAGGGACACTTTTGCTTATTCCACCAAGTTTTTTCGCGATTATAGCGGCCCAACTCGGGGCGCAAGCTGCCAATCCCACGAACATGTTGACTACATCGAGAAGCCAGAAATATTCACTTATGCAGACTTTTTCAAGGATTACTTGATCCCCAATGACCCCTGTGTTTTCTCTGCCAAGTTCACTGAGGGCTGGGGCAGCAGGAGGAAGTGGGTGACTCCTGATGGGAAGCCTAACTTTGAGTTTCTTCTGCGGACTTTTGGTAAGCCACTTTTAAACTAAAATGGCTAGCTGTGATTTTGCTCCTCTTAGAGTTTTCCGCCTGCCTTCTGACTGGCAAAAAAAACCTGTGATTGCTAGTGACCTTGTCCTAGCCCCTTTAGTGTGCTTCTAGTAATGTTTGATTCTGCCCTTATGCTTTCTTCACTGTTAATGTGGTATGTTTATATTCATGCCTGAGTATGGAGTAGAAAGAAAAGTATATTGTAAGAGATGGCTTAATTGACACATTTAATTGCAGCTGCACCCCACATGGGTAGAGCTGTATCAAAAATGGGGTTGTATACAAATGTGACTTTCCACTAGCGAAAGCAGTGTTTTTAGATGAGGCACCCCGATTGCAGCCTGCCATGCCTTGTCCCATTCTGTTCCAGTGCGTCTCTCAATTCTCCAGAGAAATTCCTGGGTCCCATTGGATGCAACCCTTAGCATTAAATAGCGCTTTTGTGTGCTCAAAGCACTGTAAAGACATAATTCTGTTGGAATCCTTACCATAATCCTGTAAGATGGGACAACATTTGATGTGGGCATTCTGCTGGTTAATGTATCTATGATTCAGGTGTTGCAGCAATTGGAGGAAGTTCCCTGTGTTTCCATTGTCGCTCTGCATAGCACCTAACCGTGCCACATAGGTGGAATATTCAGACTGGCAGGATCGAGGCCCTTACACTTTCTTTTTTATTGGTAACCCCAACAGGGCATCAGTTATTTTCCCATATGGGCTCAAAGGGTTTATATTGCAGGGGAAGCTGTAGTACCCGTTGCCAACTGTGATGTCAAGGAATACAATTCTAACCCAAAGGAACATCTTAAACTCAAGGAATACATAAGTTATTGGAGAGAACACATTAAAAAAAGCTACCGGTCGCCCCGGGGGTGCCTTTACCTCAAGGACTGGCACCTGCACAGGTAAGCAAAACCTTTGAACTCCTTGGCATGCTCTTACGAATCCCAGGCATGCTGCTGAATTGTACCTCTGATGTTCCCTTACCAGATGATTCAGCTTTTGGGAGCATCCTTAGATAGTAGCCGCCTGTTTCAAAACTGCATCCTAAGAATCTACGGCTGTGACTGCATGGTAGGACACCCCAGTGATGTATAGCGCTGTTTGGCTTACCTTTCTTATGGTGCATGTACTTGGCACTGTCTGCTCTTTCCAATGGGAATGCACATTTTTTCTTTCTTTTTCCTGTGTTTGCACACATTTTGATTATGCCAAAGTTGGTCTGCATGAGAGAAATTTCCTTCTCTGACCCTCTTCCTTATATTAATTATCATTGTATGTTTGCATAGTTGCACTGGAACCAAACAGAAGAGAAGGCAGGGGAACCTGCTGAGGAGAACACAAATGCACTGTAGGCATCACCCACGCTCAGCCATTGCACTCATACAGTCAATTGAATTTATGCTCTTCCCACGTTTTGGTTGCCCAGCAAGTTGAAGCAGGAAAATTGATCAATCTTTAAGCAACTTTCAGCTTAATTAGTTATATACTGCCTACACCAGGTCTCAATTTAAAAGAACTTAATAGGTGCTTGAAAGCAACACTGGTGTGAGGAAACACCTAATACAGGCAGGGCCATAGTGTTCCAAACAAATGGGGTCCCAAGGCAACTTCTTAAATGCCTTTTTGTATTCTTGGCCCCTTGCTTTCCTCCTGATGAATAGAATAGAATACTTATTGGATAGAAACTGTTTTTTAATCTATTTAAATTAGAATCTACCGTGATCCTTAATATGACCTTGTGTATATTGGCTATTTTTTATGGTTATCGGGCATTCAAAAGATAACTTGCAAGTTCAGAAATTGAGGACGTTTGCATGTTCAGAGGTACTGTCCTTCTTGTCTTGGCGGTGCCAGGGCTTGAACCTTTGCATATGCAGAGCCTAAACACTACCTCCCTACATAATTCTTATGTGTCCCAACCCAAAGCCCTGTACCACTGGTGGAAAGGGAAGGTTGGAAAGACAGTTGGATTACAGTGATACCCCTTCCATATCCAGTGTTTCAGGCATGGGCTTAGAGTTCATGGACTGATTCAGATGTTACTTTGGGTGGCTTCTTCCTTTTGAGATCAAATATGATGTTTTTGTATTTACATGAAAACCAGTAAAAATCATTGGAGGGAGTAGTCATTGCACTCTCAAAGCACTGAGTAGACTTCTAAGTGTGTAATACTTGTTATATCCCCAAGACTTTGGAAAGGTGGCTGGTGCAGAAGTGAAATAAAGTGCCAATTGCCAGGCCATGATCTAACCTTTACCATGCTGTTATGCAACTTTTGATTGCGTCATGAGTGGATTTTTCTTTCTGAGATCCCATTTTCAATATTTTAAGGGCTTTCTCGGAGCAAGATGTTTACACCACTCCCATCTATTTCTCATCTGACTGGCTGAATGAATACTGGGATGCCATATCAGTGGACGACTATCGCTTTGTCTACATGGGACCTAAAGGCTCATGGTACAGCCGTTTGGATACTTTCATAGGTTCTCTTTGGAAAAGTTAGTCGTATTAGAAGTATGAGGTAGGGCATGCAGCTTGATTCAGTGGGACTTCCTAGTAACTATTCATGAGAGCAGCCTGTGAGATGTCTTTTCGAGGAAGATGAAGACAGCACACCTGCTCAGAGCTTTAAACACTGTGCACCTTTTTCACATCAAGCAATGGGATCCCTACCCCTCCCAGATTGGAGGGCTGGATAGTGTTCAGCCCTTTAGATATTATGCATTGTATAGTCCCTACATATGAAGATGCTTCTTTGCTTTGAGACTTCGCATCTCTTTAGTTGTCAAGATATTGGTGAGGTTCTAGACTTCCCGCAACACAAGCCAGTTTCAGTGTGCAGTAAGAGGTTTGCAGAAAGTTGTTAGGTATGCACACATTACTGTCTCAGGTGCAGGGTATGCACTTACATACTTTCAGATGAGGATGAGAGACTCTTGTAAATCACTGGGTTTATCAGAGTACTTGGAGAGTGGGGAAACCCAGCCAGATGGGCGGGGTATAAATAATAAATTTATTATTATGAAATGAAAGCCTGACTAATGTCTGTGCTGAAAAACAGGTCTAGGTTTGGGTGTGTATGCCTCATGTCTTCAGGGTACAAAAGTAATTTTCTGAATGACTGTGATGCTAATGTTTTGGGGCTCCTGAGATGGTAGGAGAGGGGGGCCCACTCCCTTACAAATTGACTTCTATTCAGCTGCCTTCTCCTAACCTCCTGTCCCCCCCCCTCCCTGTAGGACTCCATTTCACGCAGATGTCTTCCGCTCCTACAGCTGGTCGGCCAACATTTGCGGGAAAAAGAAATGGCTAGTCTTCCCCCCGGGGCAGGAGGAGTTCCTCCGCGATCGCCATGGTCACTTGCCATTTGACATCACTGCACCCGACCTGAAGAAGAGCAACCTTTACCCTCGCTATGCCCAAAGCAGCCCTCCTGTTGAAATCATACAGGAAGCTGGAGAGATTGTCTTCATCCCGAGCGGATGGCACCATCAGGTTTACAATCTGGTAAGATGTTTCAGACAGCCACAGCCTTGGGGTAATGCGCCATTAAGTGGATTTGGGAAATGCTTTTGCTCATTGGAGACTGATAGGGCTTAAGGCCAGAAGCAGAACAGTAGATGGAGCCACAGCCAATGACAGGCAGATCCAATTCTAGTTTGTCTGCGTCCTCTGCCCTGCTGAGCTCTAGAATGGCAACACAGATAGAGGAGGGAGCTGACAAGCACTGCCACCCTATGGGCTAGGCAGGCAGAGGCTTTGAAGCAGGCCTCTAGTGGCGACTGGATAAGCTGAGTTTGTATGCTGCACGATGTCTTATGTTCACTATGGGAATTCAGCTGAATAGGCCAGCACGCAAAAAACTGTGACTCCCTTCAACCCCTTGCTTAAACATGTGGGGTAGCCATTTGGACTGTCCTTGTTTTTTCCAGGAAGATACAATCTCCATCAACCACAACTGGGTGAACGGATGCAATGTAGCCATCATGTGGAGCTTCCTCCAAGATGAACTAGCTGCTGTCCAGCGGGAGATCAGAGAATGGAGAGACAGCATGGAAGATTGGCACCTGCAATGCCAGGTAGAGTAGCCGTCTGAGAATGTTTGACATAGTCATAGGTGCCCATTAGCAATTTAGTGTCTGAAATGGTGAAACACAGGAATTAAAAGGCTATTCGTGGATGAACTGTAGTAGCAGCTCAGTATTGTTTTCAAGATTTGGATCCAGCTCATCAGTCTTAATTCCCCTGCATATCAGCTGGCTAGCTATAGCGATCACAACTGAGGACTGAGCAGGAGAAAGGGAAAGGGAATGTGTAGTTACATGGGAGGCTCTTGTGAAGCCAGTTCACGTCAAATAGGAGCAACTTTTCTATACGGTGTCTGGAAAGGGCCAAAAGAGTGTGTGTTATTTTCTGTTGTCAACTTTGAGAAGTGTAATCTAGCACAACCTGTGTCCTCACTCTCAGGGCCATTCTCGTGCTTTGTAATGGGAAGGAATTCAGGCTCCCAAGTAACTCAAGAATTAAGCATTCCTATACTTAGCTCCCTGGGTCATGTCGAAAATTGATTGGCACGACTGTGACCTTTGACTTGTTCTCTCACCTTTGCAGGTGTTGATGAAGTCTTACACAGGAATCGACTACAAGGAATTCTACAACTTCCTCAAAATCATTGCAGAAAACCGGATTTATGTCCTTGAAAACCACCATTCTGAAGAAGATGCCTCCAAGCATTCGTACAGAGCTGCCATCTCCGGCCTGGGAATGCTGCATGCAGTCTTTGACTTGAAAAGGACTGCAAAGGTCTTGACCTCTTTGAATGCCAACGAGGAATTCAAGAAACTGAACCCAGAGACCCTTTCCCCTCCTCCTCAGGCGCTGCTGCACCGCCTGAAAGCAGCGATAGATACAGCCCTCCTCTAGTTCCCCATTTTGATTTTGACCACTTGCAGAAATGCTTCTTTTGCAAGCTGGGTGCATGCTGATAGGTTATGTCGATCGCCCCATTTAGAAGCCGTAAGCACAATGGATTTTAGTGACCGAGTAAAGAATACAGAACCAGAGGCATAATGTTAGGGAATCTAAGCATCTAGGAAACTGGCAGTAGTTGGAAAAGGAGAGCATCCCTCGGTGAGATGTTCTGTTTCCTCAGTGACTAATATGGCCACTTATTTGCACCAGTATTTTTAAGCCCTTTGGGCTGCAACCCTATATGGCAGAGATGGAGCTCCTGCGTCCCTCCAGATGATGATGTACTACAACCGGTCATTCTTGTTTACCTTGCTGGCTGCAGCTGATGGGACTTGGGAGTCCAGCAGCATCTCGAGGGCCACAGACTCCTCATCCTCTGCTCTGCATTCTCACCTGGGAGTATGACTTATTGAATACAGTAGAACTTAACTTTTGAGTAAACATGCGTAGGATTGCACTGTTGGTTTCGGGAGCTTTTGTCCCACCAAAATACACGTGAAAAGCATTTCACACTAGACTGTACAGGTGAGTCTTCATGTTTACCCACAGTGTTAGTGGAAGCATTTGATCCTATTTACACGATCAATAACTGTCCCCTTTCCCTCCCACCAACTCACCTCCCTGCCCCTGAGCACTTCCCAGAGACATGTGTTTTGAGTAAAATAAATATGGGGGTGGGAGGGAAAGAAAAGTAGAAGATTTCAGTTCACATGTTGAAATGGCTTAACTCCTTGAGGTAGGTAAGTATGGGAATAAAAGGGGTGTGTACCACCTCATTAATTGGTGTGCAATACTCACCTGTTCATAGCCCCTGCTTCCATCACTCTCTGCTGTATGTGTGTGAGAGAGAAATCAGGAATACTCACCTCAGGATTGGCACTACACTTTCAGGGACTCTGGGCCTAAACAGGCCAAGCATGGCAGCTGAACTCTGTGTGCCCTCCCCTCCAGTATGATAAGCTGGGGCAACTGGGCTGCAAGCACTCTCTTCTCTCAAGCTACCTTTTTGGTTACTTCCCAAAAAAGGTGGTCTCAGAGCTGTAGTTGAATGGTCTTGCTTCTTTTTCACTTCCGAAATGGTGGTGCCTTTTTCACTGCCTGGACAGTTGTAACACGACCATCCTCAGAGACGTTGAGGCCAAAAAATAGACATTTTTTAAAAAAATCACCCTTCAGGGCTTATTGCATGGCAGCCTACCCATAATCCAGTTGACTGTACAGGATTACAGTCTTAACGGTGATTTTCGGAATTGTTTCTGTGCCTATGCAGAATATCCTAAAGGAACGCAGTGGCTGGAACTGGAGCCTTCTCTCTCTCTCCCACCCCCACCCCACCCCCAAAAAAGGCACTAGGGAAGAGCAGAGGAAGAAGCTTGGCAGACTCAGCTAGTTTAGCAGAGTCTGCCAATCGAGGCAGAAGCTCTTGAAGCAACCAGCAACATTCAGCAAGCCAAAAGGGCCCTCTTGTGTCTCCTCTCATTTGCCTTGTGGGAAATGTGTACCTCTCTGAAAAGGTATCAATGCGGCACACAGCTAAGCAAAGCAGGTGCACATCTTGGCAGTGATCCCCTTGAGTGGATAAGGGGTAAAATGGGGGCCAGCTTGCATTTTTACCTTGGGTGGCTACTGTCTTTTGGAATGGAGCATGTCACCATTGGGACCAGTGGTTTTAACATACCAGCGCCAACATTTCTTGTTACTGAGCACAATTAAGTCATAGCACTGTACAGTATGTGAGTAAGGGCTGGAAATGGTTTGTACAAGACGCACTTCTCTTGCTGCTGGCAGCGGTGGCAGAACTAAAATTGCAGGGGCTTTCTTCTGAATGGGGACTGGCTGAGTTTGTTCCCGTTTGCTATCTAGCCTGTTTGTTAGACTTTCACTTGAACCCTTTGTAGGGAACGTTTAAGCACTGAGCTGAAGTTTACTCAACCCTCGACTGTTCTGCCAAGTTGCCCCGAGACCTTTCTGAAACTGCACATTAAAAATATTTAAGTGTCAGTGGTTTCTGTCTTTCTTTCGGATGGCCAGTTTGATGCTGAAAATATTTCAGGACAATCAACATCAGCTCTGTCCGCTTTGGGGGGGGGGAGAGATTTCTGTGCTGTGCCATCCTAGGCTTCCAAAGGGAACACACATTTTTAATTCACTCTAGTTTGCCCACAGATGCAAAGTTTTTCTGGAGAATGGCTGGTATCACTGTGACTCTGCTAGTGGTGTTTGACTGCAGTGCTCAGCTAGCCTGCCCCAATGATCAGGGACGGTGAGAGTAAAGGCCACACTGCTGTATACGTGTTACAAAATGCTCCATTTGCCACAGTTGTGGAGCAACCTAGAGCAGTGATCTCTGGTGCTTTGGCAGGCAAATTGCTGATTCGGGGCTGCGTTGCTGAGGCTCAGATGGGGGAAATAAAAAGTTCTATACACTTTACAAAGCACCTTCAGGGAATTCCTTCCTACACACATGGATGTTACCCTGTGAAATTATATGATGTACTCAGATATGCAATATAGATCACACATTCTCTGGGGGTGAGGGTGGGGGCAGGTTCAGTTTTGAAGCTGTACTTTAAAACATCACAGCCACAGCTAGTCCAAATTGGGGATGGACAAATTTCCAGTCCCATCTCCCTTTCACATGTTTTTACCCATAATTCTGTTCCCACCTTAATCCAGTAAATTTTGTTTCAAAACATTTTAAGGCCCCAAATAATGCATTTAAACAAAGACAATATTAGAATTCAGAGAACAGTGGACTGACTCAATTAAGGCAACTTCATTTATTCATTTCATATAAATAGCTACATTTCTCCAAAACAACGCAATAAAAAAATTCCCATACAAAGTCATTTATAATGAAGTTAGCGTATTAAATATTTTATCCAGTGTAATACAATGAGGCAGTAATGTAGAGTTTTATGCAGCATATTAAAGCATTAAAAAGTTGTTTAGTTAAAAACATACATTTTAGCTCTTACACCATTCAGATAAAAACAGTGTTTTCACTTCCAATTAATTTCAAAGCAACGACTATTTTATGCCTTCAGTAGTCAAAAATGAGCCAATATTGACCTAGTTTACACCCAGAAGACAGATTGAAGAATAAACCAGGCTTTTGCCAGAACTCATATCTTGCTAAATTTGACCTAAGAAAATGGGGCTCTGCATTTTTATATTAAACTTGTCAGTTACCTTAGAAAAGGTTTGCAACTCCAACCCTTTTGCAGAAAAAAGCTCTGAGGCAAGGATGCAGGGTTCGTTCATCAAAGCAAGGGCAACTATGAGATTTTCAGTCTGTTCAAACACAATGGAACAGTTTGAAAGACACAGACAACCGATGTTTAGAAAAACCTCCAAAATCCAGGACCATGACTACCAACACCTTGTAGTCTTGGTCAATAGTTTAACCTGTCTCCGTGGAGGTTGGGGCTAGTGAACCTGCGGCACTCCAGAGCCCTCCAACAACATTGAGGGCCATAGATTTGCCAGTCCAGATGTAGATCCCGGAAGTCCTGTTCTATTTGTGTGTCAGCACAAAAACCCAAATAAAAGAAGCAGTGATGTCAATGGAAAAATTGGGTGGTCCATGTTCACTCTCCCTTGCATGAAAAATACAGGCACTGCTTATGTGTGTAACTACAGCTCTCGGTTGTTGTAACTTCCAAAACTCTACACTTTGAGCTGCATTTTCCAGCGGATAACTGGGTGCGGAAATCAATCCATGAAGTGATCTTCCCTTTACTTTGGAAAAGGGGTAATCGGGTAAAAGGTAAGTTGGCAGCTTTGAATAAATGGAATGTGTGGTGGAACATTTTCTGTCCTGGTATTGGAGATATGCCGTTTGCTTTTGATGGGAGAAAGGCAGAGAGGAGAGCCTTTGCAAATTCAAGGGCATCATCACAATCCAAGTGGTATGGTAGGAGCTGGACCGACCAGCTGGGTCGCATTGGTTATCTGAACTCCTGGTTGAGTGAGCTTCAATTGCCATTATTGTGCTAATGGTGATCCAGAGATCACTGACTGCTCACCAGAGCGTTTGGATTGCCAGCAGGCCATTGCTGAAACAAGTAAGACTTTGACCTTCCTTCAAATATTTCCATTTCAGCGTGGGTGCCAAAATTTCAAAAAGCCCAAATAAAGTGATTGCACCACAAGCAGTGCATTAACTAAACCTCCAATATGCATTCTACCAGGATGTTTTAGCAGTACACAAGACTATCTTTTGCAAGATGCTCCATGAATCATAAATAAGGAAATAATAAACGGTGGTAATTTGACATAAGAGGTTAAAGCGCTTGGTTAAAAAAATTGCACTGGGCCAAACAAGATTGGTTCTGGCAAATTCCTGGTTTTGGTGACCTTCAAAATAGCTGTGTTTCTGACCCCAGCAGGACCAGGATTAACCTCTTGCCTCCAAAATGATGAGTCCTTTTGATGCATTTTGCATGAGGCTGATTCACAAGGAACGGGAGTTTTGCACCTGGAATCAAGTTCTTCCTTCTGTCTGCAGCCTTCTCACCAATGTCAAAGAACCATTCTTTTTTTCAAATGTCAATTTCAAAGAAATTGTGTCTTAAAAACCAAACATCCTTCCCATAGGAAAGACATACCAAAAAATGGAAAAACCCAGCAGCGACAATTTCAAGTTCCTTCTCTTTCCAGCATCCTTTGTTAGGACAATGAATGCTGCTGTGCAACTCTCAGGAATTGTGTAGTACCTGCCAACTTGGGCGGAGTCTTATTTCCTTCTGGATGAACTTATAGCACGACTGGAGATGGGAAGAAAAGAGGAGAAACCTTGTGATTGAGACTGGCACTCATTTGTAAGATTAAGATCTTCATAGATATACCAGAAATCTTTTGGGGCACCCATGGCAGAGACTATCTCGGTGCTATGAAACCTCTCTTGGTGCTGTGGTATACTTCTCTGAACGCCTGCCTGCTCTCTGGGATAGCTCAGTCGGCAGAACATGAGACTTAATCTGAGGGTTGTGGGTTCGAGCCCCACATTGGACAAAAAAAATGGAGTTGGGCTAGATGACCTTTGTGGTGCTTTCCAACTATTCTATGATTCTAGCAATTATAAGAGTGGGCCATTGCATTCATGTTTCGCTAGTGGAAGCCCCTGGGTGGCCAGTTTAGGAAATAATGTTATTGATTTTCCATCAATCTGTTTCGACTGTTTATCTACTGTCACAGTCTACTCTTATTTTTGTCCTTACCTCCAGCGCCGTCAGCAGGAAGTCGTACATGCCTCCTTCATTTGTTGGGTCCATCAGATCTCTGATCAGGTGGATTTCTGCTCCTAAATGTTGTATACTGGTGGGGGGGGGGAGGCGAGATTATTCTGTTAGAACCATGAAGTCTTATGCCATCTTAAAGACATCTTAAAGCTTTCGTGGGCCAGAGTCCATTTCGTCAGGTGTACCGTATAAAGGCATCATCTTCATTTGTACATATTGCACAGTTGTATAGATGCAAGCAAAAAGTACAGTGGTACCCCGACTTACGAATTTAATGCGTTCCGAACGCACATTTGTAAGTCGAAAAAAATTGTTAGTTGAATCCCATAGGAATGCATTGGGAGGAAAAATTCGTAAGTCGAAGCAACCCTATCTAAAAATTCGTAAGTAGGAAAAATCCTATCTAAACCGCATCCAAGATGGCAGACGGAGCTCCATTCGTAAGTAGAGTTATTCGTAAGTAGAGGTACCACTGTATTAATTAGTGAGGTCAAAGGAAACCTCCTCACCCCCCAAAAACAAAACAAAAACAGATTGTTAATTAGGTTAAATGTGCCAAGGAGAAAACATCCCAGCACTGGTAACCTAATTAATACCTGCGGTGGAGTTAAAACCCATTATCTTGGTTTAGGCCAGGATTGAACTTATTGACAAGTTGCTATTTGGTTAGGGTGGCCAAAAGCAAGAGGAATCCTGCGTCTTTAATAGTTGCACAGAAGCAATAATTCCAGCAGGTATATACTGTATAGTTTGCATTGACAGCCTCTCTTGGTTGCGTATAGGCACCATAAATTCAGGTATAACACTTATGCCAGAGAAAAAAGCAGCGTTGAAGGGCTTCTTGGTAGGGGTGTTTGTTTCTGTGAGTGTACAGACACCAGTCAGCAGGCCAAATCCTGAGCAACAGCCCTACTTGTGGGCCACTTTGAAAAACGGATGGGGCCACCTACCTGTCAATCACCAATAGAGAACCTACATAAGGACTCTATACGGGCTCTTAGGTACCCCATAAGGGAAAAGGAGCAGTTCTTTTTTCTCATAACACCCCCATCCCCAGCTCCCCAACTGGAAAAAAAGAACCAGAAGAAATTTCCGCTGCTAAGCTCCAAAACAAACCAGCAACTAATTTGAAAACGGAACAGTTCCAGAGCTATTTACACTCCGGTCTGCAGACACGGAAACGGAGCCTCCTGAGGACCTGATCCAACCACATTGGAAAGGACGAGCAAGAAGGAGAGCTGTTTTCCTTACCTTGCTCGTGTCACAACATACATCAGCAGAGGGAGGAGGTCGTCCATTGGCAGGCTATATTCCTTCTCCAGCACCCGGTTCACTGTCTTCTCAATCTCCTCATATGTTTTTTGGAGGATGTCCAGTTTCTCCCGCGGGTCAACAGTAGTGCTGCGGAAAGGGGAAGATCTGGTGAGTATCAACGTAAGCCCTAAAACACTCGAAGTAGAAAGCACATTGAAATCCTTGGGGAGGCGACTGTGGGCTTATTCCTCCTCGATTTGGATAGGGCCTATGATTGGGTGCCTTGGGAATCTCCGCTTTCCTTTTGGTGAATGAGCAAGTTGCTAGTCCCTATGGAGGAATGGGGAACCTTTGTCAACCCACAGTCATGCTGGCCAGGCTGGAGGGCAATAGGGTTGGGGGCAGCTGAGTTAAGAAAGTCAGACCAAATTTCATGGCCCAACTCAGCTTATAGGAAGTTACTATTTCTCAGCCGGACCCACCTCACAGGGTTGTTGTGAGGATAAGGAAGTGGAGAACCATGCAAGCTGCCTCCAACACCATGGAAGAAGGAAAAAAAAACACATTGGTTAGGTAAAGGGTAAAGGGACCCCTGACCATTAGATCCAGTCGTGACCGACTCTGGGGTTGCGCGCTCATCTCGCATTATTGGCCGAGGGAGCCGGCGTACAGCTTCCAGGTCATGTGGCCAGCATGACAAAGCCGCTTCTGGCAAACCAGAGCAGCACACGGAAACGGCGTTTACCTTCCAGCTGTAGCGGTTCCTATTTATCTACTTGCATTTTGATGTGCTTTCGAACTGCTAGGTTGGCAGGAGCTGGGACCGAGCAACGGGAGCTCACCCCGCCACAGGGATTCGAACCACTGACCTTCTGATCAGCAAGCCCTAGGCTCAGTGGTTTAACCCACAGAGCCACCTGGGTCCCTATAACACATTGGTTAAAGCTGACCAAAAGCCGAGTGGTAGCATTATTATTAATTTACAATGGGAGATTCATTCCCCGTCATGGGTTTGTTGTCTATCACATGACTGGGTATGTGTTTTGATTCCACAGGGTGGGAAGTGACATAGACAGGATGTTTGTCTTACTGTGTCCCTAAGTGGAACTGTTGTTCCTTTGTTCTTTCTCTTTGCTGGATGATACTAGAGAGAGAGGGAGCCATGTTCTGTGCTCCGTGTCTGTTTATGTGTAAATAAACTAGCTTAGCCAGAATGCTGAGTTGCTGTGGTCTGTTACACAACTGTGCAAGTATCTGCAGATGCTAAGAGTGTGTTGATGTACTCCCACATCCATCACTGGAAGTCCGGGGGCTGAGGAAGTCTCAGAAGCTCCCGAACGATCGCCCGGGAAACAGGGAACATGTGTCTCTGCCAGGGGTCTCCTTGTGAGTAGGCCCTTTTCCTGACAATGGAAGGTTCCCAGGCTAGGAAGGACTTGCTCACAAATTTATTGCCAACTGCACGAATTATGATAGCTAGGAAGTGGAAGGGGCAAGCAGAATAGAAAATGGAAGAATGGTATGAAGAGGTGTGGGATATAGCTATTAATGATAAATCAACATGTGCCCTTAAAGTAAGACGGGAATATGCAGGAAAAAATGATTTTGAAGAGATATGGAGGGTGTTTGTAGAATGCGTACTGTTAAAACGGAAAGGGGGTCAAACCATTGCAAGAGGTGTTGAAATTTTGGGACGTTGGGTAGTTACAATGGAATGGTCTCGGTGGTGGGGTGCACATTTTTATTCTTATTTATTTATGATTACTGCTTAGTCAAAGAAAGAAAGAAAGAAAGAAAGAAAGAAAGAAAGAAAGAAAGAAAGAAAGAAAGAAAGAAAGAAAGAAAGAAAATGTCAAGAAAAAGGAAGAGGGGAAAAAAAGAAAACAAATTTCTGCTGTTAACTGTTTCTCCACTTAAAATATAAATGGGTGGCCACTTACATCAGCTTCTGTAGACATTCAGTAGCAGATAGAAAGCAGCGGTCTTTGACCAGCGATCGTCTCTAAAATACACACACACACATATAGAATTATTGTTGTTCCTATTTATTTATTTATTATCCACTTGCAACTGGGACCTTGTGCGTGAAAAGCAGGTGCCCTGCTCCAGCGCTGTGGTCCCTTCCCACACTTGCAAGTGAGGAAGCTTCCTTATTCCACCACTGAGGGGGGGTGACAAAATGCCGGGTGGCACTCACAGCGGGGCCTGCAGTGCACCCGAGCCATGCGTTTCTCCTGGGAGTGACGCGGTGGCTTGGGTGCTCGCAGGCTCCGCGCTGCCCCAAACGGTCCGCCTGCCACCTCCCTCTCAGCTGAGTGTGAGGAGGCAGGCAGATTCCTCGGAGGCCCTGTGGAGCATCCTGCCCCGGCTGGCCCTGCCCCTGGACGCAGGGCATGCGCACCGCCCCAGGCACCCGGTTGGCTTTCTCCGCCGCTGCATGTGGGATCTGTTTCTATATTTTTTTTCAGGCATCCTCTCGCTGTCACCTGCAGTGGCCCAATCCCGCCTCACTGCGTACGTGAACCAGAAGAGAACTTGAGGGCGGACTTACCTGGTTACTTGTTAGCGTCAGATCTTTGAGGGGCCACAAATATCTGAAACGAGAAGAGGCCGGTCAAAGGGCGGAAGAGGGATTTGATCGCAAAGTGTGCGTCCGGAGCAGCAAGGCTTGCTTGTGGGCTTCCCAAAGGCATTAGGGAAAACAGGATAAGAACAAAACACAAGACTTTTGGTGTGAGCCAGTGGCCCATCTAGTCCAGCATCCTGTTTTCCCAGTGGCCAGCTAGATGCCTTGTGGGAAACCCGGAGCATAAGAGCAGGCCCGGCTCTAGGTAGACCCCCGGTGGCGCAGGGCACCATGGCGCCGGCCCGCCAGAAAGGCGCCGCGAGCTGCGCCCGCCCGCTGGCCGGCCGATCCGCTGGCCCGCCGCGCAGCTGCGCCTGTGGGAGCCGCGCTCCGCCCACCGCGCTGGGAAACGGGGCGGGAGGGCGCCAGAGAGATCGCTCTGTGCCTGCCCGCCCGCCCGCCGCTGCGCCCACCCGCCCACCGCGCTGGGAAACGGGGCGGGAGGGCGCCGGAGAGATCCGGCGCACCACAGCGGCAGAGGCGTTTAAGACGGCCCTGCATAAGAGCTCTCTCTTCTCTTGCAGTTTCCAACAACTGGTACTCAATTACTCAAAAGCAATGCTGCTTCCAGCCAGAGATGCAGATTCTTCAACATCAACTTCGTTGGACTGGTCATGTTGTGCGGATGCCTGATGATCGCCTTCCAAAGCAACCACTCTATTCCGAACTTAAAAATGGAAAGCGTAATGCTAGTGGTCAACAAAAGAGATTTAAAGACTGTCTCAAGGCAAATCTAAAAAATTGTAGTATAAACACCGACAACTGGGAAACACTGGCCTGCGAGAGCTTCAGTTGGAGAACTGCCTTGACCAAAGGCGTCATGGGCTTTGAAGACGCTCAAACTCAGGACGCAACGGAGAAATGTGCTAAGAGGAAGGCACGCTTGGCAAATCCACACTGCGATCAACTCCCGCCCGGAAAAGAAAGAAACCTACAGATTCTTATCTAGCTATTAGCTTCATCTTCCCTGGAAACTGTTTTTGTGAGTTTCTTCTCCAGAGACTGTTGCAAGTTGGCTCAAGCCATAGAGGCAGGAGCCCTGAGAAAAGGACAGAATGGTGCCAATCTGCTGTAGCGATTAGAAGTGTCGGACTAGGAGCCAGGGGGAGCAAGGTTCAAATCTGTGGGATGTTGAAATATACTCGGAGTCGAGAGTGAATTTCATGCTCTTTATTCAGCTCATATTCATCAAGGAGAAGAAGAGAAGACGAATCGCTCTTTTCCCAAAACCATCTGCTTATATACATTATTTACACAATGGGCCTTGCGTGATTGGCTACTTCAGGGCTACACCTGTGGGCCAATTATATTGTGGATTGACTTCTGCCTGCAGCCTGATTGGCTGCTCCTACAGGCCAATCAGGTAGCAGATTCACTTCTGCCAGCCGCCTGATTGGCTGCTCCAGCAGGCCAATCAGGTTGCGGATTCACTTCCACCTGGAGTTGGATTGGGTAGCTCCCGCTGATTCTGAATCCTATTGTTCTAGGATTCAGCTCAGTACATAACACCCCTCCCCTCTAAGTTCCAGTCCTGCCCGGGAAGTTGCATTCGTAGTCCCCAAGGTCTGCTGGCCGCCTCCGTGTGCGTTGTGGCCTGGGGTGTTCCTTGGTCAGGGGTTCTGGTTCTGGCTCGTGTTCCGAGGCTGCTGGCTGTGCCGGGGCTGTCTGGTCTGGCGCCACTGAACCACTAGGTTGTGACTCTGGTTCCGGTGTCCTTCCAGCCTCGGGGCGCCCCTCTGTGCCTACTGCTTCTGCTTCCCTTGCCCACCCCTCTCGCTCTACAGGCCTCACTGCCCTGCTGTCCCCTTGGGACCCCTCTGTCCCGCTCTCCTCCCGGGTTCCTCCTGGGAATCGTCGCCGTAGCTGGTCGCAGTGGCGGCGCCAACATTGCCCCCCTTCCGTTAGTACCTCGTACGACACGGGACCGGTCACCTTGGTGACTGTGGCGGGTACCCATGCTGGGCCTGCCCCAAAATTCTTTGCATACACTGGGTCCTGGGCCACAAATGTCCGGGGGTTCCTGCCTTTCCCCACCACTACCTCATCCTGAGCTCTGTCGGGGTGAAGTCGGTCCAGTCTAGTTGCAAGGCGCCGGCCCATGAGTAGTTCAGCTGGGCTCCGGCCCGTCGTTGTGCTTGGGGTGCTGTGCTGTGCTAGAAGAAATGCGGCAAGGCGGTATTCCCAGTCCCCTTGTGTTATGCGGCGGAGGCTGTCCTTGGTGGTCCGCACCATGCGCTCCGCTTGGCCATTGGTGGCAGGGTGGAATGGTGCTGAGCGGATGTGGCGGATGGCATTCTGCGCTGTGAAGGTCTGGAACTCCTCTGACGTGAATGCGGTTCCATTGTCCGAGACGAGGGTGTCAGGGAGCCCGTGGGTTGCAAACAGCTTACGTAGTACCCGGATGGCTGCCGCCGTAGAAGTGGACGGTACCAGTGCGACCTCCAGCCATTTGGTGTAGGAATCCACCACTATGAAGAATGTTTTTCCCTGGAAGGGGCCAGCGAAGTCCACGTGCAAGCGTGACCATGGATGTCGGGCGGACTCCCAGGGCTGGACTGGGGCCCTTGGGGGATCCGGGCGGGATTCTTGGCAGGTCTGGCAGTGTTGGACCCAGGCCTCTATCTCTCTGTCAATCCCCGGCCACCACACATAACTCCTGGCAAGGGCCTTCATCCTCACTACCCCTGGGTGTGTCTCGTGTAGGGCTGTGAGGACCCTTTTGCGGAGGGGCTGGGGAACAACAACCCTGCTTCCCCATAACAGGCACCCCTTGTGGGCCGACAGTTCATGTTTGCGGTTTGTGTAGCCAGCGAATTCTGGCCCGGGGCTGCTGCTGGGCCATCCTCGCCACACCCAGTCCAGGACCCGGGAGATGACCCTATCTTTTGTGGAATGGTGCGCAACTTCTTGTGCCTGAATGGGTCGGTCGGGAAGCAGCTCCAGGGTCATAACCTCTTGCGCAGGCGCTGGGTCGGGGCCTGTTTCTGGTAGTGGTAGCCTGCTGAGTGCGTCTGCGTGGCCCATCGCCTTCCCAGGGCGGTGGATTAGTGCATACTGGTAGCCGGCAAGGAAAATTGACCACCTGAGGACACGTGGAGACAACACTTGGGGGGTCTGCTTCTCGGGGGCAAACAGGCCAAGCAACGGCTTGTGGTCAGTCACTATGGTAAAGGGCCGCCCGTACAAGAAATCATGGAATTTTTTTTACGCCCTTCACGATTGCCAGACCCTCCTTGTCAATCTGTGAGTAGTTTCGTTCGGCTGCAGCAAGCGTCTGGGAGAAGTATGCCACCGGCACCTCTCTTCCATCCGGGAGTTGGTGTCCCAGGACAGCGCCGATGCCATAGGGAGAGGCGTCGCATGCCAGCACCACTGGCAGCCTCTCGTCGAAGTGTGCCAAGACCGAGTTTGAGACGAGCAAGTCCTTGACTGCCTGGAATGCGGCCCTTTGTCGCTGGCCCCACACCCAAGGGGCCCTTTTATCTAGGAGTCTGTGTAGGGGCTCCGCTACCGCTGCCTTATGGGGAAGGAAGGCATGGTAAAAGTTCAATAGTCCCAAGAATGACTGAAGTTCGGGCTTGCTCTTGGGCGCTGGGGCCTCACAAATGGCCCGTACCTTGTCACCGGTTGGATGGACCCCTTCTGCGTCCACCTTAAATCCCAGAAAGTCCACCTGCGGCACTCCCAGTAAACACTTTTCCCGCTTCACCTTGAGGCCCGCCGTCTGGAAACGGTGCAGGACGGAGCGGAGGCGGTCCTCAAATTCCTCTGGTGTGGGCCCGGCGATCAGTACATCATCGAAGAAGGGGGTGACGCCAGGAATCCCTTTAAGGAGAGAGTCCATTAGATTCTGGAATATGCCTGGTGCCACGCTAACGCCAAATTGCAGCCGCTTTACTCTGAATGCCCCTCTGTGCGTCACAATCGTCTGAGCCTCTGCTGTGGCTTCGTCCACAGGCAACTGTTGATACGCTTGGGCCAAGTCCAGTTTGCCAAAGATTTTTGACCCAGCCAGGGTGGCGAGGACATGGCTGACCACTGGCACTGGGTATGCATGGGCCGTGAGAGCCTTGTTTATGGTGCATTTGTAGTCTGCACAGATGCGGACCGAACCGTTAGGCTTGACGGGTGTGACAATTGGAGTTTCCCAGGGGGCGTTGGGCACCGGCTCCAGCACTCCTTGCTCCACGAGCCGGTCCAATTCCTCGTCTATGCGGGGTTTCAGGGCGAACGGGACCCGGCGGGCCTTGTGCCTGATGGGTCGTACAGCGGGGTCTAGCTGTAGGGCAATGGGGGGTCCTGTATATCGTCCCAATGCCCCATCGAAAACCCCTGGAAACTCTTTGCATATGGCGTCCACGTCCACTTGTAAGCTAGTGCGGTTCACCCCGGTAACGGCTAGCCCCAGAGGTCCAAACCATGCCAGTCCCAGTAAGCTAACGTAGGGGCCCTTAACTACCAGCAAGTCCAATTGTTGCTTTCGCCCTCGATATTGCACCCTGAAGGTCCCCACCCCCATTGTAGGGACCTTACGTTTCTGGAAGTCCCGGAGGGTGAATGGGGCCGGCCTTAGTTTGGGACCCCCATTAGGGCACAGTTCCCTTAATGTTCGGGCCGAGATTATGGATAGAGTTGAACCCGTGTCCAGCTCCATGCGGCATGGGGCTCCCTCTATCTGTACCTCTATATAAATTTTCTCTGTGCTGGGATGGGGCAACTGGAATACCTGGTAGTCCGTGATCTCCGTCGAGTTGCCTTGGTGCATGGTGCCGTGTGACCTGGGGCTCCTGGGTCGGTCATCTGATGCTTGTCGACGGGTGAGTCGAGCCCGACACACCCGGGCGATGTGTCCCAATTTTCTGCACTGCCTGCACTCTGCGTTGCGGAAACGACAGGTCCTCCTCTCGTGGTTCTCCCCGCAGCTTGCACAGTTCCCTCCTTCTCGTCGAGGCTGCTGTGGTGTGTGTGCTGCTTGAGTGCGCCGCTGTACTCGGTGTACTTCCTCCCTGTCAGATTCGGATTCGTCGGTGAGGTCTTCGTGGTAGACCCTCGGTTGGGATGGCGGGGCCGGTCGTGCCTCTTGCGTTGACCTCTCGGCGGCTTCGGTTGCCAGGGCTTCCTCCAGAGCAATCTGGAACGTGAGGTCTTTTTTGGCGTAGAGGCGTCGTTGCAACATCTCGTCCCTCAGGCCACCGACGAGGCGGTCACGAAGCATGTTCTCCAACTCTGAGAAGTTGCATAACCGGGCGGCTTGGCGGAGGGAGGTCACAAACCCAGTTATGGTTTCCCCCGGGGCTTGCCGCTTTGCGTAGAAGGCATTTCGGCAAGCTACCACCGAGGGCTGTGGTGAAAAGTGCTCCTTCAGCCGTTCCATTATTGTTTTGTAAGAGACGGTAGCGACATCTCTAGGTGCAAGGAGAGCCCGGGCGATTTCAAACGTCTCCTCTCCACAGACGCTGAAGAATGTCGCCCTCTTCATGGCATCGTTGGTGACTTCTTTCGCTTGCAGGAGGAAGTTGAAACGGGCGGCGTACCCTTCCCAGTCTCCTGATGCTGGTTTGAATGGCAAGAAGCTGCTGTCGGTTGCCATTCTGGGTTCCTTGGGTCCTGGAGCTGAAGCCTGGATGCACGGTGCGATGCAGCGGTGCAGCAGGTGGCGGTGCTGCGGTGCAGTGCGTGGTGGCGGTCAGCTCAGCAGGATCCCACCTTCGTCGCCAGTGAAATATACTCGGAGTCGAGAGTGAATTTCATGCTCTTTATTCAGCTCATATTCATCAAGGAGAAGAAGAGAAGACGAATCGCTCTTTTCCCAAAACCATCTGCTTATATACATTATTTACACAATGGGCCTTGCGTGATTGGCTACTTCAGGGCTACACCTGTGGGCCAATTATATTGTGGATTGACTTCTGCCTGCAGCCTGATTGGCTGCTCCTACAGGCCAATCAGGTAGCAGATTCACTTCTGCCAGCCGCCTGATTGGCTGCTCCAGCAGGCCAATCAGGTTGCGGATTCACTTCCACCTGGAGTTGGATTGGGTAGCTCCCGCTGATTCTGAATCCTATTGTTCTAGGATTCAGCTCAGTACATAACAGATGTGATTCTTAAGTAGCAGTCAAGTACAACATTCCTTGTTTCCTAGAGTGGATATGCAGGAGAATGTTTGGTCCAGCCAGTCGAAAACTTCCTGTTTCCTCCTGGCTGGGACATACTTCCAATGCATGTGACTAGAGGTGGGCGTGACCTTACCTGTCCAGGTAACAAGGCATGCTGCCACACTCTCTCTTTGAATTCCTCTGTCGTTGGAGTAGCTTTTTAGCTAGAAATGCTCTGTGACTGTGAGGAACCCAGATCAGCTATTGATTGATTGTGTGACTGTAGTACATTGTTAATGCTTTCATTTTATGGATCAATGGTATTGTTAGATAGTAGAATCCATGTTAAATTGCTCTTTTAGGGTTTGTTTTTAGAAGTCTGAAACAGATTGATTCCTTTTGCATTACTTTCTATGGCAAAGCGCGCCTTGGTTTTAGAACGCTTTGGTTTTGGAACAGACTTCTGGAATGGATTAAGTTTGAGAAGCAAGGCACCACTGTAATAAATAATAATAATAATAATAATAATAATAATAATAATAATATGTGTGTGGGCAATACTGAGCTAGACTGACTGACCAAACATATGATGGGAAAGGGCTTTAGCTCAATGGGAGAACATCTGCTTTGCATGCAGGAGATAGAAGGGGAGGGAGAGAATCTCTGCAGCATCCGCAACCACTCACTTTTGGACCTCCAGGAATTCAAGCAGCTTAACATCAGGAAACAGGCTCAGATCCACAATCCCTTGGCAATACAGGTCATCCTCTTTCTGGTGGTAAAGCATGTAGAGCATCGAGAGCTCAGGGTAGAAACACGGCAGGATGAGGGGCAGCACGAGGGCAGGTCCGTTGAGGTCACTGAGGCAGAGGAAGCGGAAACGGAAGTTTGTACAAAGGGCTGCAACAGAAGCAGCAGGCGGCCTGCTCTTCGCAGAGGACCTTGCGTTCGACGCTTGCTTTTCGCAAACCGGCCTTGGGAGACGGAGCAGCATAAAAAATATTTTTTTTATTTTTAAAAAATGCAGAGTTCCTATTTTGTAAAATTTAGACACCTCTTGATTAAAAACAAAACCTCAAATCAGTTTAATAATATTGCGTTCTAATCAAGTAGCCGGGTAAGTATGGAGTCAACCGTTGAGGTTCGTGGGAGAGGGTCTTTTCCTGTAGGATCATAGGGGCAGGGACCTGTTTTTGATCAGAATCCCCTGTTGCTAAGCACACCGTGGGGGTTGATGGAGCTCTAGAAGGAAACTGAAGTAGAATCTAATTGCAACTAAATAAATAGGTTGCAGTGCACTTTAAAATAGGACTAGGATGGAACCCATGATGCTGATAATTAATTGGGGCGGGGGCGGGGAGGCAGGGATTATGCCCATATTATAAGGGTTGTGGGTCAATGGTAGAGGACCCTCAATGGCATCTCCAAGTAGGGCTGGGAACATCCCCTGTCTGAAAACCCTGGCGAGCTGCTTTCAACCATTGTAGACAGGGCCGTTCCTAGGCCCTGGCTGGGTGGCGCAAGGCGCCTGGCCATCAGGGGCACCGAACGCTGGTGTCTGCCTCCGCGCGCCTCTGCTGTTGAGCGGCTTCAGGCAGCTCTCCGGAGGCGCGCGGGGAGCACAAGCCTGGGGCCACTTCTGCCGCGCCTCTGTCTCAGCTGTTGAGCGGCTTCAGGCCGCTCTCCAGAGGCGCATGGGGAGCGCTGGCCTGGGGCCGCCTGAACAGCTGAGAGGCGTGGTGCGGCACCCCCAGGCTCGCGCTCCCCGCGCACCTCCGGAACTTCGCGCAGGGAGCAGGAGCCTGGGGCCTCCTCCTCCGCGCCTCTCAGTTTTTGAGCGGCTTCAGGCCGTTCTCCAGAGGCGCGCAGCTCCCCCCCGCGCCCCTCCTGCCCGCCTCACTCACAGGGGGCACCGGAGGGATCTTGGCACCAGGGTGCCAGATATGGTTAAGACGGCCCTGATTGTAGACAATGTTGAACTAGCTGGACCAAGGATCTGAGTCGGTGCAAAGCAGCGTCCTGTATTCAAGAAGCAAGAAAACCATTCCGTGCCACTACCTCTCCTCCATGCCTTCGGTAGACGGTTGACCTTTGACCTCCAACGCAAGACGCAGCAAGCCCCTGAATGGCAAAATCAGCAAATAAAAGGAAATTAAGGGCCGCTTAAAATCAGCTCACAGCCAACCTCCACATGAGTGACTCAAAACTGAGGGTGTACGGCGAGAGAAGAGAGAATTCGTTCTGCTGGCTCTGTGGAATTCGGCAAAGTTGGGGAATGGCAGAGATTCTTCCCCAAAAGGCAGGTTTTGGAACAACCGGGTCCAGAAGCATTTGACAGAATTGGCTAGGAGGTACGCTTCACGGCTCAACACCAGACCTCAGGCTCACAAATGCTAGTGGTAGCAAAGGTGAAAAACCATCCAGGTGTTGAGAACATAAAAGGAGCCTGCTGGATCAGGCCAGTGGCCCATCTAGCCTGGCATCCTGGTCTCACAGCAGCCAACCTATTATGGGAAACTCACAAAAGGTAAAGAACCCCTGGACCTCCAGTCAAAGGCGACTATGGGGCTGCGGCGCTCATCTCGCTTTCAGGCTGAGGGAGCCAGCGTTTGTCCACAGACAATTTCCGGGTCATGTGTCCAGCAGGACTAAACCGCTTCTGGAGCAACGGAAACCTGAGCGCACAGAAATGCCGTTTACCTTCCCGCCGCAGCGGTTCCTATTTATCTACTTACACTGGTGTGCTTTCAAATTGCTAGGTTGGCAGGAGGTGGGACAGAGCAACGGGAGCTCACTCCATTGCGGGGATTTGAACTGCTGACTTTCCGATCGGCAAGCCCAAGAGGCTCTGTGGTTTAGACCACAGCGCCACCCGCGTCCCACAAACAGGATCTGAGCACAAGAACCCTTTCCCCTCTTAAGGTTTCCAGCAAGCATTGCTGATTCCAACTGCGGAGGCAGAGCAGAGCCATCCTAGCTAGTCTTACCTTCCAAGTCCCGGACTGCAGAATCCGGGACCGGCAGCCGTGTGACACCGAAAGTTGCGTCGACGTAACTTCCGGTGTCGTTTTGCCCTTCTATGGGCACCAAAAATGGCCTCTGCCGGCTTCAAAAGTCGCTTCTACGCATGCCAGGAAGTGCGTCAACGCAACTTCCGGTGTCGCTCTGCCCATCTATGGGCACCAAAAATGGCCGCCGCCGACACCAGAAGTCGCGTCTATGCACTTCCGGACATGCGTAGATGCAACTTTTTAAGCCGGCGGCGGCCATTTTTGGTGTCCATAGAAGGGCAAATCAGAAAGAAAAAAAATGGCCACCGGCAGGAGAAAATAACGGAGAAAAACGGGAGACGAAGTGATACGGTGGACCACCGGGAAAAGGTAAGTAAAAACAGGGGTTTCCCGGGGAAAACAGGGTACTTGGCAGCTATGTAGCTAGTAGCCATCGATAGTCCTCTCCTCCACGGAGGACTATGACTCCAGTCCTCCCTGGCCATTGGCTAGGCTGGCTGGGGCAGATGGGAAGGGTAGTTCACAAGATGTCATGGACTGGTTGGATGCAGAGGGATGGTGAGAGGAACCAGCCGGGGAACCACCAAGAGAAGAAGGATCAGAGCCCAGGGAGTGGTGGTGGGACAAAGATTGAGTTTCTCGGAGCAAAAACGACCATCCCAGAGGGGCGCCGCAGCAGCGTGCTAATACGTACTGGTAGAATTCCCAAATCTTCTTTGCGTAATGCTTGACCTCCTCTTGCGCCATGCTGAGAAGGTGCTTGTTTGCTCCAATCCCAGAGTAGCTGGCCTGGAACGCCAAAGTCAGAGCCTTCAGGAATTTCCCCAGGGGGTGCAGAGAAGAGTGCAGCGCCTGCGAAAGCGACGGGAAAACAGAGCCTCTTCAGATTCAAGGCCAGACTCAGCTATTGGGAATTGATTTACAATGAAATGAAAATGACCGCTCCACACATCAATGGGGGGCGCCTTTGGCATGGACGCGCGCAGGCCCCTGGCCCCCAAAGGCAAGTTCCTGGTAGTTCGGGGGCTGGCATCACCTTCCCAGGTAGGATGCCAGGGGTCTCCGCCTACCCAAGCCCAGCGTCCAATCCTGCCTGGGGAGGTGTTGCCAGGGGATGGCCAGGCAAGGGGAGGGACTGTCCGGCTCACACAAGAGAATTGGAATCTTACCTCCAAGCCCCAGTTGGTTCCAGAGCTTCTCCCACCCTCCACACCCTTCATTCATGTTCTTTTGCAGGTTAACCTTTTCTCTACAGGTTCACAGGCGCTGCTACGTCAAGGCCGCTGTTGAAGGGTCGGAAAGGAATTTCCCTGCATTGGCAGGTTTCGCCTTTCCCGTAGCAATACGTCACAACTTTGGGGGTTTCAGGCCTTGGGCAGAATTCTTTGGCGATTTTCCTAGAGGGAGGGGCGTGAGGCGGAGACCTCACCCCCTTTGCGGCAACAAGAGCGGGGTATTGGGGGAAGCCTTGACCATGCCAATAGGCGTCATCACTTCCCCCTTCCAGCGGTGGCGCACAGGGGGCAGGCTCTCTCTGCTTGAACATATGCTCTCCAGAGCCAGCCCCAACCCCCATACATGTGGATAACCCCGAAGTCTCCCAGAACCCTGGCTGGGGACTGGGAAGGATAACGCCCAATGCCTGAGCCAAGGTCTCCCTACATCTGAATCTCAATAAAGTTGTGGCCAATTTGAATCCCCATAGCACGTTGTTATGCGTCCTTATTCCGCTCAGCGGGTCGCCGGGAGGTTGGGAGGACTCCGCCTGTCCACGCAAAGATGTTTAAGACAACATATGTTTTAAAAAATTGGAAGCCTTTTTATTAGGTATTATAGCAGGGGCCCCAAACTAAGGCCCGGGGTCTGGATGCAGCCCAATCGCCTTCTAAATCCGGCCTGCGGACAGTCCAGGAATCAGCGTGTTTTTCCATGAGTAGAATGTGTCCTTTTATTTAAAAGGGTTATTTGTGGGGCATAGGAATTGCTTCATATTTTTCCCCAAAATATAGTCTGGCCCCCCACAAGGTCTGAGGGACAGTGGACCGGCCCCCTGCTGAAAAAGTTTGCTGACCCCTGTATTATAGGACAGGATTTTCCAAAAGACTGGAAGAAGTTATTCATGCACACTACAGCAGTGGCTAGGATCTTGTTAGCCCCAAAATGGAAAGATGAAAAGACACTGAGGATATAAGAGTGGCAAGCAAAATTTATGGACTATGCCGAAATGGCGAAGCTTATGGGAAAACTTACAGATAAGGACAATAGAGACTTAAGATTGGTAACCATTTATGTTGTACATACAAACATTTGGTAAAGAAGTGGACTCACGAGCAGGGTTCGAGCAAACACTTACAATTAAGAAAACAAGTGTAAAAATTAAGGAGTAATAACGGGGAAAATAACAAAGTGTAAGATGTAATTTGGAAAGATTTGGTATAAAAATGTTAAGAATATAAGAAACTCAAGGTAAAATAAAATAAGCAGAAGAAGCAAATATTTAAAGAACCAGAAGATGAAGTTGAGGGAAGTCAAGGGGTTATTCAGATTAATATATTTCTTCTTCAGTTGATGGCGATTATGTTGAATATAAAAGTGTGAAACCAATTAAAAAGAAAGATAGATTCAAGGCAAGACTCCAGAGCTGTGCTGCAACTGTGTTAAGACTACATCCAAAGAAACACAAGAAAACCGATTGGCATTTTGTTCCGATTCAGCAGTAAAGAGCGGGTTTTCCCGGGGGAAGCAGTGGGACAAAACACAAAAGAAATCATGAGACAAACGGAAGTTTGTGGGTGAGGCCTCATTCTCAGCCTAACCAACCTCGCAGGGTTGTTGTGGGGGTTAAATGAGGATGGGGTGGACCACGCAAGCCACACTGAACACCATGAAGAAAACCATGTGTTTATTTATAAATGCAATAAACAAACAAACAAACATCAGAGAAGGGGAATACAGAGCTGAGAAACAGCCACTGGGGTGAAGGGCAAAGACTCACAAAGCAGAGTGCAATAAAACTGCCCTTTTCTTCAATCACAGAGTTGGAAATGCAGCTGTTTCTTATGGGGATCACACTTGCAACCTTGGCGTCAGGGCTGTCTTTACCCGGGGGTGCAGGGCACCCAGGCGCTGAATTCTGGGGTGGCGCCAGGTACCCCCCCCCACTGAAGCCGCCTAAGCATATTGTATTGAGCTGCTATGCGGCAGTGGGGTCAGCGGAGAGACAGACAGAAAGAGGACGTGTCTATCTAGCGACGGGAGTGCGCACAGGCTCCGGAAGAAGAACTCGTATATGCGCGCTCACAAGGGCCCTCCCAGGTCCTCTAGAAATAAGGTTGCTCCCACAATGAAAGGCTAGCTGAGATGGCTCTCCCACGCATGCCCACAATGCCCGCCCAATTCATCTTTCAGACACCTCCGTAAGCGCATACAGTACACATGGAGTCTTTGCACCACCTCCCAATGTGTTCTTTGTCTTCTTTAGAAAAGCCGGTTTAAAACAAAACACACACACACACACACACACAAAAAAAAAACACTCCTTTTGGAGCCACGCAGGTGTGAGTGCTATTTATCAAATGATAATAGTGACATTAAAAAGGTAAAGGACCCCTGGCAGTTAAGTCCAGTCGCGAACGACTCTGGGGGTTGCGGCGCTCATCTCGCTTTACTGGCCGAGGGAGCCGGCGTTTGTCCGCAGGCAGTTTTTCCGGGTCATGTGGCCAGCAGGACTAAGCCGCTTCTGGCGAACCAGAGCAGTGCATGGAAACGCCGTTTACCTTCCCACCAGAGTGGTACCTATTTATTTACTTGCATTTGATGTGCTTTTGAACTGCTAGGTGGGCAGGAGCAGGGACAGAGCAACGGGAGCTCACCCCGTCACGGGGATTCGAACCGCCGACCTTCTGATCAGCAAGCCCAAGAGGCTCAGTGGTTTAACCCACAGCACCACCCGCATCCCCAAAAGTGACATAAGGCAAAGTGAAAGTTAATTTGGGGCGCTGGGCGGATCTTTGCACCCTGGCGGTGTATAGGCTAAAGACAAGCCTGCTTGGCATTATCAGGATCACATCTAACCACCCTAGCTATTACGTAAACAGTAGCTCCAGCAAAGCTGGAACAGCAGAGAAACCTCGGGGAGTGTGGAACAAGTTACCTGGTGAAGGTATTCTTGCAGGTCCTCCTCCTGGTGTTCAATTAGTTCTTCAAGGTAGTCCACTTTCCTGGGAGTCTCTTCAGTCCCTCTGAGAGGACAAAGATTAACAGAGTGCAGTAGTCCATCCATCACCATCAAAACGTCTCCTGACATGATTTGCCTCCAGTTTATTATTATTATTATTATTATTATTATTATTATTATTATTATTATTATTATTTGGTTTTCCAGATTAAAGTTTTACAGCCACATATCCAACATACAACATAAAAAACAAGATTCCAAGGAATCTCCTGGACATCCCTCCTCAGCAGAAGTTTTATCATTAAGATAGCTTGCTAGGTTATCCTTAACCAATCGATTATTTTGGTTTATTTGGATTATTTTTGTGCAATGCACTGCTTTGCTGCTGTTAACAATCAGCTGTAAATCAGTATTTGTGACTTCAAAATCGAGTAGCTCAGAGTATGCAGAAATGGCAAAAGTTACCGGAAGAATAATAAATACAGAAGAGAGACTTTTAAATTTGGAATGGGGAAGATTTAAGGACTGTTTGAAGAACCATTGGCAAACAGCTTAAAACACTAGCAGGATTGAATTAAAAAACGAGCCAGGAAACAATTTTAATTGAGTATATAGGATAAACAACAATGGATTTAAATTGGATATGCAGTGATAAAAGATATAACATGAGCAACCACAGAAAAAGGTGTGTGTGGGTGTGTGTGTGGGTGGGTGGGTGGGTGTCATTATTAATGTTTGGTAATTTAAATTGGATGAGTAAATTTGTACTGTTTATAAATGATAAAATGAGAAATAAAATAAATAAGAATCTAGTAGCCTAAAGAGGAATTTGCTGGAAAGGCAAATTAGGTATAATAATAATAATAATAATAATAATAATAATAATAATAATAATTTATACCCCACCCATTTATACTGGCTGCCCTAAAGAGAGCTGCCCTCAGATGTCTTTTAAAAGTCAGAGAGTTGTTTATTTCCTTGACATCTGATAGGAGGGCGTTCCACAGGGTGGGCGCCACCACCAAGAAGGCCTTCTGCCTGGTTCCCTGTAACTTGGCTTCTTGCAGGGAGGGAACCAGCAGAAGATCCTTGGAGCTGGACCTTAGTGTCTGGGCTGAACGATGGGGGTGGAGACGCTCCTTCAGATATACTGGACCGAGGCCATTTAGGGCTTTCAAGGTCAGCACCAACACTCTGAATTGTGCTCAGAAAGGTACTGGGAGCCAATGCAGGTCTTTCAGGACTGGGCTTATATGGTCTTGGCTCCCTTTTAAAATGTGACCCGAATTCAGGTTTCGCCCCAACCCCTTCTCCTCACCTGTGGCAGAAGAGGTACTCCTGGGACTTCCGCAGCTCTTTGCTCGTCTGAACGTGGAAGCCCATGAAAGCCTCCTCTGTTTCCCCTTGACCCCCTGAGTGGATGAACTCCAGGAAGGGGCTGTAGAGGCCTTCCCATCTTTTCTCTACCGGGAATACTTCCTGACCCAGCTGGCTGGACAAGGAGAGAAAGGTTCCTCAGGGCAAGAGCCATAGAATCAGGGTTGTAGGGTCGAAAGGGACACCCGGGGTCATCTAGTCCAACCCCCTGCAATGCATTCAAATTCACACAAACCCCTACCTTCCCATCCCTTGGTGGCTGCAGAGTAACGGAGGCAGCATCCCTGTGTCAATGAGCCAAGAGAGGAAGCGTGGTGCAGTGGTTAGAGCAGCTTCTCTCAAACGTTCTTGAGCTACAAGACCCATCATCCCTGACCACTGGCCAAGCTGGCTGGGGGGGGGATGATAGGAGTTGTAGTCCAACGGCATCGAAGATTGAGAAAGGCTGGATTAGGGACCTGGGAGACCTGGGTTCGAATCTCCACTCCTGCCATCTGAAGCTCACCAGGCAACCTTGGGCCAGTCACTGCTTTCTCCCTGTCTACCTCTCAGGGTTGCTGTTATCATGGGGATTAAGTGAGGAGGGAAAGGGCTGTGTGTGCCACTTTTAGGCTCCTTGGGGGGGAGGGGGGATGTAAAGGCAAGAAATAAATTAAATTAAGAAGAGCACAGATCAAATTGCCACAAATGATCCTTCACCTCAGGCAACGCTTCTCCATTCCTACATTCCTTGTCTTCTTTTAATTATATTTATTCCTCGCCTTTCCTCCAAAGAGCTCAAGGTGGCAGCACAGACTCTAAATGTGTTTGTATCATGGTAAAATAGTAACGAAATAATCGTAATAACCATGGTTCCCACTTGCCTCCATTTTCACCCTCACAGAACAACCCTGTGAGGGAGGTTAGGCTAAGAGGGGATGGCTGGCCCAAGATTCGCCACCGATTAGCTGCGGTTCCTGCATGGAAGGGGGTTGGACTGGATGACCTTTGGGGATCCCTCCTGACTCAACAAGCCTATGAAATGCAGGCAGAAAGTTGCCCCTGCTTTAGGCCAAAGCCTGAAGCCCCCCCCCCCGGACCCCTCAGTTTCATTTGGGGGAGCAGTGGTACTTAAGAGGTTAACCAAGCTCTCTTTTTATTATTCTATCTATCTATCTATCTATCTATCTATCTATCTATCTAGTTTTTTATTAAATTTTCTGTTTTACAATTTAGAGTATTCATTTAAACAACCTTATAATATCAATGACTTCCCTTCCTCCCTTTCCATGGTTCATTTGCTGTGCATAAATCGCTGCAGATTTTACATAAACAAAACCATTCTATATTCCATTATTACTTACATCAAAACTTATTTACACTGTTGAATTTATCTTAAAGCTCCCTACATTTTCAAGCGTACACAATTCCCTCCCCCCCATATATTCAATAAACATTTTCCAATCTTCTCCAAACGTATGTTCTCCTTGTTATTCTATATGTAAAATCTCCAAGCTGCGCTTATTCCGTGAGCTTAAGTTGCCATTCTTTTTTGGTTGGGACCTCACTCGTTTTCCATTTTGGGACTCGGGCCGCAGTAGTGGCATACATAAATATCCCTTTCCTGACACCTGGGAATTTCCATCTGAATTATCCCCACCCCACCCCCCACCCCAAAGGACTTTTTGGGGAAAGGTGCTTTTAAACATTATTTTCACTTCATTATAAATTATTTCCCAATATTCTTTTACCCTGTTACGAGTCTACCACATATGAAAGAACGTTCTTTCAGAGGTAGACCACAGTGTCGACTCCCACTTACAGTTTCTCTGTGGTGTCATCCTGCTGGTCGCCGGATGTGTCCAGGACTCCTTGAGTTTGCAGCCCGTGGGTCGATTTGCTGCTGAACGTGGCCTCCAGAGTGAATCCGTTTGGGAAGGTCAGCTTGCCCTAAAAATCATCCCCAAAAGCCTGGGTTAAATTTTCATTCATTCGTTCGAAACCATTCGTACCCTGGATTGTATAGTGGCAGCAGAATTTCGGGGAGCCTTGCATCATTGACAGTCGGGTTAACCAACTGATAGCATTTCCTCTGGCAAATTGAGATTTCTGCTTTGCAGGGGGGATGGGAAAGCCTTATCTAACTCATCCCTATCGGGCCACGGTACACACAAGTCCTAATATTCATCAATGCCCCCACTGTTCTCCAGGCAGTATTCAGTGGTACCTCTGCTTGCAGACACAATCCATTCTGGGGTGCCGTTTGCACCCCAAAAAGTCTGCAACCAGAGCGGCGCTTCTGCTCACGTGCAAAGCGCGATAGAGCGCTTCTGCACATGCGTGAAGTGCGCAGAATGCCTTTGTGCGTGCCTGCGCAGCGAAACCCGGAAGTTAACACTTCTGGGTTTGCCGAGTTCACAAGTTGCAAAGACGCAACATGAAGCGGACGCAACATGAGGTATGACTGTAAGTCCAAGAGCAGGGGGTCAGCAAACTTTTTCAGCAGGGGGCTGGTGCACTGTCCCTCAGACCTTGCGGGGGGCCGGACTATATTTGGGGGAGGGGGAACGAACAAATTCCTATGCCCCACAAATAACCCAGAGATGCCTTTTAAAGAAAAGGACACATTCTACTCATGTAAAAACACGCTGACTCCCGGACTGTCCGCGGGTCGGATTGAGAAGGCGATTGGGCTGGATCCAGCCCCCGGGGCCTTAGTTTGCCTACCCATCTCCAAGAGCAACACAGTTCCTCCTATGAAGCTTACATACTCAAAGGAAGTGACACAGCACTAAAGGAGAAAAGGGTTGAGGAGGGAAAAGGAAAAAGAAGCAAACACAAAGTTCTTGATGTTACAAGGTTCTCATGATGACCAGAGAGCAATGCCGGATTAGCGTACAAGCTAAACATGCTATAGCTTAGGGCCCCACTCTCTTGGGGGCCCCCCAAAAATTAAATAAAAAAACAACTGGATGTACATTTCCGAAATATAAGATACAAAGCAAATAAAACGGCTTGAGATAACGATTAGGTCCATAAATTACCATATAGCATATATTCAGCACAAAAAGCAGTGACAATTTGTTGTTGACAAAGGACAGCTGGACATAGAAAGGGTCCCATTATCTTCAGTAGCTCAGGGCCTCATCAAACCAGGACCAGGAACCAGGCAGAGGGCCTTCTTGGTAGTGGCACCCGCCCTGTGGAACCCCCTCCCACCAGATGTCAAAGAGATAAACAACTACCAGACTTTTAGAAGACATCTGAAGGCAGCCCTGTTTGGGCGAAGCTTTTAATGTTTAATAAATTATTGCATTTTAATATTTCTGTTAGAAGCCGCCCAGAGTGGCTGGGGAAACCCAGCCAGATGGGCGGGGTATAAAAAAGTTGTTGTTGTTGTTGTTGTTGTTGTTGTTGTTGTTGTTGTTAACCTAAATACGGCCAGAGAGCAGGGCGGCATCTTCAAAGCATGGCTTTAGGAATATATTCCAAACAACAAACTCTTTCCCGACCCAAATGTGGTCATTCAAGCTCAGTTCGCAGCTTTTAAACCCAGAGCAATCGAAGCCCACAACTCACTTTGCCGACGAAAGTCAAGTCTCTGGTGAAGTTTCCCACAAAGATTGAGTCGTCTTCCAGGAGGAGGGTCCCAGATCCCTGCAGATCGTAGGAGAGAGGGGGAGGTAAATTAGCAAAACATGCCTCATAACTGTGGAAGGTGGAATTATGAAACCCATTTGACATTGTGCAAACTCAAATGACTTTCCCACTGGTTTTATTCTGAATTTGCTCATCACGATCCCACCCTGGATTACAGGAACTCTTGAGTTCTTCTGCCTCTGCAAGCGTTTATTTGCACTCATATGGGCTAGAAAGTTTTCTTCCCTTTTAAAAATAAAAAGTAGTAAGAAAAGTTAGGTTCTGCTGGTTCAAATTTCTCCTAGGTCCTTGCCTCTCAGCCTCCATCCCTCCCGCCTGCACTATGATACTGGACCGCCTTGCAAGGATGTTTGTAAGACTTGCTTTGGCACAGCACTCGAGTAAACTGGCAAAAATCCAAATCAAATAAGTATAGGAAATGTAAAGAGAAAGAAGGTTCTTTTTATCATATGCGGTGGTCTTGTAGTAAGGTTAAAGCTTGCTGGGAAATGATATATAGAATAGAATCATAGAGTTGGAAGAGACCACAAGGGCCATCCAGTCCAACCCCCTGCCAAGCAGGAAACACCATCAAAGCATTCCTGACAGATGGCTGTCAAGCCTCTGCTTAAAGCCCTCCAAAGAAGGAGACTCCTTGGTAGCAAATTCCACTGCCGAACAGCTCTTACTGTCAGGAAGTTCTTCCTAAAGTTTAGGTGGAATCTTCTTTCATGTAGTTTGAATCCATTCAGGGGCGTAGCCAGGATCAAAACTAGGGGGGGGGGCAAGCCATGGTCGTTCAGGGGAGGGGCCAAGGCACGGAAGGGGAGGGGCCGTGAAGTGGGCGGGGCTAAAGGGCCAGCGGGCCTGATGACATCGTGGCAGTGGCAGCAGCGGCCAACTTGTGCTTCTGGGGCTGGCAGCGTTGGCGGCTACCCTGCTTGGCTGGAGAGGACGGGAGGGTCGGGCAGGCGAGAGGGGGTGGCAGGGCGGGTGAGGGCGAGGCAAGACACGGCCGCAGCCACGACGGCTCCGAGGCGTTGCTGCATATCAGCATAATATTTCAACCATGGTTCAAGCCCCACCTTAGGAAAAAAAAACTGCATTGCAGGGGGTTGGACTAGATGACCCTTGTGGTCCCTTCCGACTACAATTCTATGATTCTATTGATATATTACCATAGCATATGCATCATTCTGCTTTCTTGAATTGTCCTACTCCTAGGCATAGCATCCAACTCCTAGAGGCCTAGGTGCCCCCCCCCAAATTACTGGTAAATACCGTATTTGAAAGAGTCATCCCCCCATGTTGATGGGCTTTCTATGTGGGGCTTATCTGCCCCCCTGTGTTTTATTAAGGATGGAAGAGGGAGGGAAGGAAGGAAGGAATAGAGAGAGAGATAACTCATATTTGTGGGTGTCTCTGGATGACGCTGTGATGCTGGAACTCTGCAGCAAGAGGACAGGAGGGTCGGGCAGGCGAGAGGGGGTGGAAGGGCGGGCGAGGGCGGGGCAAGGCATGGCCGCAGCCATGATGGTTCCGAGGCGTTGCTGCATATCAGCATAATATTTCAACCATGGTTCAAGCCCCACCTTAGGAAAAAAAATTCTGCATTGCAGCGGGTTGGACTAGATGACCCTTGTGGTCCCTTCCGACTACAATTCTACGATTCTATTGATATATTACCATACCATATGCATCGTTCAGCTTTCTTGAATTGTCCTACTCCTAGGCATAGCAGCCAACTCCTAGAGGCCTAGGTGCCTCCCGCCCCCCAATTACTGGTAAATACCGTATTTGAAAGAGTCATCCCCCCATGTTGATGGGCTTTCTATGTGGGGCTTATCTGCCCCCCCCGTATTTTATTAAGGATGGAAGAGGGAGGGAAGGAAGGAAGAAATAGAGAGAGGGATAACTCATATTTGTGGGTGCCTCTGGGTGACGCTGTGATGCTGGAACTCTGCATGTACAGGAGCCTTGTAAGCAGCTTTCTCTCTGCTTGATTTACAGCAGGCACGTCCAACAGGTAGATTGTGATCTACCAGTAGATCACTGGATGTCTGTGGTAGATCACTGGTAGGTCACTGGCACCCCTAAAAAAAGCTCACCCAAAATTTTCCTCCTCCCTCAAAAAAGTTGAACTATGACCTGAAGCCCTAAACAAAAATGGGCCTCCCTCCCTCCTAAAAGAAGCTCAACAAGTTTGACCTAAACCCCAAAAAAGGGCTTTCCTTCCTTTAAAAAAAACTCAACAGCTTTGACCTGAACCCCCCAAAAGGGGGTAGATCACCCCCAGTTTTAAACTCTGAGTAGATCAGAGTCTCTTGGGAGGTGGCCACCCCTGATTTACAGTATACAGATGCAGGAGGAGGGGCAGACTGGAACACCAATGCTTTTTATAAACATCACTGTCAAAGCTACAGCCTCCCCCCTTTCTTATTCACTTCTTTTTAGCCTTGCAGAGCCACCTTAGTCAAATTGAATCCTCTGAGTGTGCACCCTCATTAAATCGCCAATAGAACTCTTAATGCTCCTGAATGCTCATTAACAACTCCCACTTAAGAACAATAGGGTGAAATGGTCAGCTATCGAATCTTGCCTGGGGATATATGCTCCATTGTCTTAACTGCTTAACTACTGGTAGCCACTTTGCTTTATTTATTTGATGTGTTTTTGTTACTGCTGTGTCCCCCCCCCCCCGCAAGCGGAGACTTAGCTGCTCTTGCTAAAGCAAAGCCCTTTCCACTTCAGTTTTTGGAGGGGAAAAGTGCTGGTTATGGTCTGTAAAATACATTAATTTTTTTGCTTCTGGGGGGGGCAGCTGCCCCCTCCTGCCCCCCCTGCCTACGCCCATGAATCCATTGCTCCGTGTCCGCTTCTCTGGAGCAGCAGAAAACAACATTTCTCCCTCCTCTATATGACATCCTTTTATATATTTGAACATAGCTATCATATCACCCCTTAACCTTCTCTTCTCCAGGCTAAACATACCCAGCTCCCTAAGCCGTTCCTCATAAGGCATCGTTTCCAGGCCTTTGACCATTTTGGTTGCCCTCTTCTGGACACGTTCCAGCTTGTCAGTATCCTTCTTGAACTGTGGTGCCCAGAACTGGACACAGTACTCCAGGTGAGGTCTGACCAGAGCAGAATACAGTGGTACTATTACTTCCCTAGATCTAGATGCTATACTCCTATTGATGCAGCCCAGAATTGCATTGGCTTTTTTAGCTGCTGTATCACACTGTTGACTCATGTCAAGTTTGTGGTCTGCCAAGACTCCTGGATCCTTTTCACATTTACTGCTCTCAAGCCAGGTGTCACCCATCCTGCATTCGTGCCTTTCATTTTTTTTGCCCAAGTGTAGTACTTTACATTTCTCCTTGTTCAAATTAATCTTGTTTGCTTTGGCCCAGTTGTCTAATCTGTTAAGGTCATTTTGAAGTATGATCCTGTCCTCTGGGGTATTAGCCACCCCTCCCAATTTGGTGTCATATAATGAATTGAAAAATATGTTTACAATAACATTTGTAAAAAAACAACAACAACCAAAAACCCAGAAGCTTTTCTTTTGGGAATTATAGGGACAGAACTACCCAAACTGTATAGAAAATTATTTATGTATGCGACTACAGCGGCAAGAATGTTACTCGCCCAAAAATGGAAAGAAGAAGTCCCAGCAGAAGAAGAACGGATACAAAATCTCATGGAATATGCAGAAATGGCAAAACTTACCAGAAAAAGAAGAAATCAAGATAACAAACTTTTTTATATATAAAAGAATGGAAATGGTTTACTGAATATTTACAAATAAACCGGAAACGGATAAGAACATTGGCAGGATTCTTGTAATAACCTGCAGTTTTATAAAAAGCGTATATATTTAAAGTAGATGAATATATGAGCAAATTAAGTTAATTTGGATATGCAGAAACTACCGTGTTTCTCATATTATAAGACATGTCTTATATTCATTTTTTCCTCAAAAAAACACACTATGGCTTATTTTCAAGGGATGTCTTATTTTTTTCCTCCTCCTCCTGCCGCGGCCGGCATTGCTGCTGCACCTATCACTATGTCTTATTTTCGGGGTATGGCTTATATTCCTTGAATGCTTAAAAATCCTGCTATGGCTTATTTTATGGGTATGTCTTAAAATATGAGAAACAGGGTATGAAAAATAAATTTAAGGAACCGCAGAAAGAGGGGGAATGAAGTCAAGTTTTGAAATGTCAAAATGACTGTAAAATTATTAAAAATGTATAAAATCAAAAATCATAAACAAAATTTTTAATATATATATTTTTAAAAGAAATCGCTTGATGAAGGTTACCTGACAAACATGCATAAGAGTTCAAACATTTTATTTCACAATGATCCTTACCACCATTTTATCCATGTGGAAAGTTCTCTGGTAGCAGACGCCTGACTGCATGACCACAAGCCCCGGTCCATGTCTCTGGTCTTCCTGCCACATCCCAATGTACCTCTCCCCTCTGAAATATAACGAGAGAGAGGAATCACAGAATTGTAGAGTTGGAAGGGGCCCCCAAGGCTCATCTAGTCTGCCCCTGCCAGCATATCAGGATGAAAGCTGGATAAATCATTCCAAGCAGATTCTCTTTCTGCAAATCTCATTACAGTGGTACCTTCGTTCCCAAACTTAATCCGTTCTGGAAGTCTGTTCCAAAACCAAAGCGTTCTAAAAGGTGCGCTTTCCCATAGAAAGTACAGTCATACCTCGGTTTAAGTACGCCTCGGTTTGAGTACTTTCAGTTTAAGTACTCCGCGGACCTGTCTGGGACGGATTAATCCACTTTCCATTACTTTCAATGGGAAAGTTTGCTTCAGATTAAGTACGCTTCAGTTTAAGTACAGTGGAACCTCGGTTTATGAACACCTCGGTTTACGAATTTTCGGTTTACGAACGCTGCGGACCCATCTGGAACGGATTAATTCACTTTCCATTACTTTCAATGGGAAAGTTCGCTTCAGTTTATGAACAGACTTCCGGAACCAATTACACCCATGCTTCGGGTTAAGTACGCTTCAGGTTGAGTACTCCGCGGACCCATCTGGAACGGATTAATCCACTTTCCATTACTTTCAATGGGAAAGTTCGCTTCAGGTTAAGTACACTTCAGTTTAAGTACTCCGCGGACTGTCTGGAACAGATTAATCCACTTTCCATTACTTTCAATGGGAAAGTTCACTTCAGGTTAAGTACGCTTCAGTTTAAGTACTCCGCGGACCGTCTGGAACAGATTAATCCACTTTCCATTACTTTCAATGGGAAAGTTCGCTTCAGGTTAAGTATGCTTCAGGTTAAGTACAGTACAGACTTCCGGAACCAGTTGTGTTTGTAAACCGAGGTACCACTGTAATGCAAAAGGGATCAATCCATTCCAGACTTTTAAAAACAACCCCTAAAACAGCAATTTAACATGAATTTTACTATCTAACGAGACCATTGATCCATAAAATGAAAGCAATAATCAATGTACTGTACTATAAAATAAATAAGACAGTATGTAGATGATTTTAAAAAAAAATTACGTGCACTGATGATAGTCATTGTTTGGATTGGGGGGGGGTGTTATCCATTTCTGCAGCCACACAATCAATCAATCAATCAATCAGTAGCTGAACTGGGTTCCACACAGTCACAAAAACAAGCCACAAAAACGAAGTCACAAGCCACAGTCACAAAAATGAAGACACAAGCCCCAGTGACAAGTCGGTCCCATAAAACGAAGAACAAGTCACAGTAAAAAAAAAAAATGAAAAAAGGCACACACACAAAAACGCAAAAATAAAATGAAATGCAAAAATGAAAGCTCCAAATATCACCTCGGTGTTGCGTGGGTGCTTGGGACTCAGCAGCCGACAGACTCAACAGGAAGCCTCTGATTAGCAGCCGGTGTGTGTGTGTGCTCAATTTAAAAACGGAACACACTCAACAGAAAGCGAAACATGTTTAGCTTCCAAGGCAGACCCTCCAGATGTTTGGGACTACAACTCCCATGATCCTTAGCTATCAGGACCAGTGGTCAGGGATGATGGGAATTGTAGTCCCAAACATCTGGAGGGTCGGAGTTTGCCTATGCCTGTTCCAAGGCAAAGTTCACAAACCGGAACACCTACTTCTGGGTTTGCAGCATTCTGTTTCCAAATTGTTCATAAACTAAGCTGTTCTAAAACCAAGGTACCACTGTACATCAGGTGGCTTAAAGAAAAACGCTCCAAACTTATGGGTGATTTACCTCTCTTTGTCGTCCCAGACGCCATAGCCTTGTTTCTTGTCATTTTCCCAGTGCCCTGAGTACTTGAATGGCTGCTCAGCGTCCGAAGGGTTCTCCAAGATGCCAAACCCTTGGCGTACGTTGTCCTTGAAATACCCTTTGTAGACCATCTCGTCGCCATACCTGGGAAAAATGCACGCAACATCTTATTTTGGAGGCTATTTTTGCAACTCTTGCACTTTGGAACTCCCCGCCAATTGATTCTAGGCAGGCCCTAGAGTTCCGGTGCCTGCTAAAAGCTTAAGCAAGCCTACCCAGGCATTTAAACGTGACATGGATTTTAATGCGTAAATATCAATTCATAGTGTGTATTTTTTAAACTGCTGGTTTTATTTTGAAAAAATGGGGAGTCAACTCGTTCTTAACATTTGGTTCCACTGGTAACTTTCACGTATAGTTTATATAACCTGCTTAGGGATTGTGGTGATTATGCAGTATGGGTTGGAGGAAGGAGGGGCAGGATACATATTGGGGGGGGGGTTCACAGGGATGACCCACAGCAATGCGTGGCCGGGCCAGCTAGTGCAGTATAAAATCATGGAATTGTAAAGTTGGAAAGGGACCCAAGGGTCATCTAGTCCCACCCCGGCAATGCCTGGTAAACAGGGCCAGCGCGCTAATAAAGGCAAACTAGGCCACTGCCTAGAGTGCCGAAATTGAGGGGCGCTGTGCTGGCCGGCCAGCCCGCCGCCCGCAGGGCTGTCCCTAGGCTCGGGCTGGGGGGCGCCAGGGCACCTGGCGAACAGGGGCACTGTGGGGAGGAGGATGCGGGAGGCAATCCTCCTCTGAGGCCGCCACCGCTGTGCGAGCCTTCTGGAGGCTGGCCTGGGCGGCAGACACTGTCTCCGTGCCGCTGCCGGTTCTTTCCTGCTCTCGGCCGCTTCTGGCCGCTTCCTCCCGCTCGGCCCAGAGGCACCCGCAGCTTCTGATTGGCTGCAGAAGCACCTCTGGGCCGAGCGGGAAGCGGGCGAGAGCAGGAAAGAAGCGGCGCCGGCAGCAGCACGGAGACAGTGTCTGCCGCCCAGGCCAGCCTCCAGAAGGCGCGCACAGCAATCAGAAGCTGCTGGCACCTCTGGGCCGAGCGGGAGGAAGCAGCGCCAGCAGCGGCACAGAGACAGCGTCCGCTGCCCAGGCCAGCAACATGGGCTCTGTGCCCCTTTTCATCCCTCCTGCCATTCACACTGGGGGGGGGGGCGCCAGAAGGTGACCTCGCCTAGGGCGCCAAAACCCCTAGCACCGGCCCTGCTGGTAAATATGAAATGTAGGGGGGGGAAGACCCATAACTTAGCCTCCCTACAAACAGCCAATCCACTTGCAGGTGTGAGCATGGAGGAGGTGGAAACAACCTCTTTCGCAAGGCTTACTCACTCGCAAATACCATAACCGCTCATCTTGCCTTCTCTCCAGTGACACTTGTAGCAGTCATAGCGGTCCTCAGAGGCGCGAGGGATGAGGCAGATGCCAAACCTGCAGCCAGGAACAAGATGATCATAGAACCACAGAACTGTACAGCCAGAAGGGACCCCCAAGGCTCATCTAGTCTAACCCCCCTACAATGCAGGAATGACCAGCTCAAGAATCCCTGAGATATTTCCATGCCACCTCTATTTTAAAACCTCCAAGGAAGGAGAGTCCACCACATTTCAAAGGAGACCGTTCCACCCTGGTGTTTACTTGGTATCAGGGTGGATTAAAAAATCAATGATTTTTAAAATTTAAATTGGATTTTTTTTTTTTTTTAAAAAAAATTAAATCGGATTTTTAAAATAAAAGGCTTTCAGAGGAAAAATCTTTCTAAAGATTGCTTAAAAAACAACAACATTATAGTCCAAAGGCTATTAATCAGGAAATAAGGATTTGTTTTAAGTTTTTCATGTGTGCTAAAACTCAGTCTAAGTTTTTTTAAAAATCATTTAACTACATCAGTTAACAAACATGGATAAATGTGCTAGAATGTTGATGTTTTAGTTAAATAAATTGTTTAAATTGTTATTAAGGAAATGATTGTTTTCCTCCTTCCAATAAAGTACAGCAAAGTTCTCCAAATATAAACAATAACTTCATAATTGTGTGTCTATGTATTTCCGATAGTATAACCAAATCAGTAATTTTTGATATCACTGTAAAAACTACTCTGGAAATTTATTCTTCCAAAAACGAAGCCTTCATCTGGTTGTAAATATTAAGAGGATGCCAACAAGGTTGAACCTTTCTGTAAAAAAGTGCTTGAAATCAAGTCTTACTGACTAGTGATTTAAATCAATTTGATTTAAATCAAATCCACCCTGGTTGGAATCTCCTTTCATGTAACTTGAAGCCATTGGTTGGAGTCCTACCCTCCACAGCAGAAGAAAACAAGCTTGCTCCATCCTCTATGTGAGACAGCCCTTTAGATCAGGCATCCCCAAACTGTGGCCCTCCAGATGTTTTGGCCTACAACTCCCATGATCCCTAGCTAACAGGACCATTGGTGAGGGATGATGGGAATTGTAGTCCAAAACATCTGGAGGGCTGAAGTTTGGGGATCATACCTGCGAAGTTGCTGTCAGAAAAATAAGGGGCCGGGCTGGAAGTAGCAGACCGGAAGTAACGCTGCCGCCATTTTGGAACTGGGCGGAGCATGCTCAGAAGTGACTTTTGATGCTGCTTTGCCCAGTTCCAAAATGGCCACCGCGCCAGAAGTCGCACTGCAGCCATTTTGGAACTGGGCAGAGCAGCATCAAAAGTCGCTTCTGAGCATGCTCCACCCAGTTCCAAAATGGCCGCCGCGCCAGAATAAACCGGGGGGAAACAAAAAAATCGTTTTTTCAGCTAGGAACAGCTGGAAAAACGGGGATTTCCCGGGGAATGCGGGAGACTTGGCAGCAATGTTGGGGATGCCTGCTTTAGATAATTGAAGATTACAATCATATCCCACCCCCAACCTCTCCTTTCCAGGGCAAGCGTACCATATACACCCTCAACTGTTCTGCTTGGTCTCCAGACCCTTGATCATCATGGTTGCCCTCCTCTGCACACCTTCCAGCTTGTCAACATCCTTCTTAAATTGTGCTTCCCAGAACTGGACACAGGGCTCCAGGTGGGGTCCGATCGAGGCAGAATAGAGCAGTACCATTTATACACCTTCAAGAAGGACAGTGGTACCTCGGGTTAAGTATTTAATTGGTGTCAGGGCACCCCGAAAAGTACTTAATCCGAGCGGCGATAGCGCGTGTTGCTGAAGCACCGATAGAGCGCTTCTGTGCATGCGCGCACTGCGGAACCCGGACATAAACACTTCCAGGTCCATGGAGTACTTAAACTGAAAGTACTCAAACTGAGGCGTACTTAACCCGAGGTATGATTGTACAATTCAGAGTGAACCGAGGCTCTTTCCCCTGCACACCTGACAGGTGAGCCTGGGAGCATCCTTACCCATGTTCCAGGCCTTCCTGGAAATCCCCGACATAATTCCGACCATCTGGCCACGTCAGTGTCCCCCTGCAAAGCAGATAAACCCATTACGGCTCCCACCGGCACCGCAGCGCATGACAACTAAGCCAGGTCCATTTTCTAATTGTCCTTTTTTTTAAAAAACAAACTGCAATAGCAGCTGGTCTGGCCCAGAGGCTGACATCTGAAGGGCCATTCATGCTAAACAGAACTCAGATCCTCTCTCCTCTAAGGGCAGGATCTGTTGCCCCAGAGATTCATTGGGTAGGCAAACTAAGGCCCAGGGGACAGATCCGGCCCAATTGCCTTCTAAATCCGGCCCATGGACGGTCCGGAAATCGGAGTGTTTTTACATTTTATTTATTTATTTAAATATATTTTTATTGGTTTTATAGCGAATACAAAAAGGAAAAAGATACAAAATATAAAAAGACAAAGAAAAGAAAAGGAAAAAAAGGAAAAAACCATTTCTTTTACAATATCCAATATAATTCTTAATCTGTTGACTTCCTCCGTCCCCCCCTTCCACGCTTCTATTCATAACTAATACAGCACTCTCTACTTCTTAAATCTTATCTTTTTCTAAAATACTCATTATCACTGTAAACCACACATTCCCAATATTTCAGTATATCATTATAATCTTAAAATCTTAATATTTATTTTACATTTAAACTTATTCCCTTCTTATTATATCTAATTGCTTCTTCAACCTCTTTGTACTTCCACTTCCCTTATTGTCTATTTTTAATCTTATAGTTCTTTTCCAGATACGTTTTATTTATTTTTATTTATAAAATGTATTTATTTATAAGGCATATCTGGGTTATCTGTGGGGCCTGCCTGGTGTTTTCACATGAGTAGAATGTGAGCTTTTATTTAAAATGCATCTCTGGGTTATTTGTGGGGCATAGGAATTCGTTCATTTTCTTCTTCTTCAGAAGATAGTCCGCCGCCCCCCACAAGGTCTGAGGGACAGTGGACCGGCCCCCTGCTGAAAAAGTTTGCTGACCCCTGGCCCCAGAGCACCTGGCAACAGCAAAAAGCAACATCAACAAATACCCCACAACTCTACAAGGGATGCAGGGATCAAAGCAAAGCATTCACCTTTTGCTTGCCACCGGCTACAAATAACTCGGGACTCACAGCGGTGGAAGGAGCTGTTCCAGAGAAAATTGAATTTGATTCACTGCAAATTTGAGAGCCTACAAGTCAGGATTCTGGTCGGCTTCTCTGCATATAAAGGTCAGAGGGTCAGTTGGGTGTGGGGCAGAAGAACAGCTGCCTTGAATGCAGAGTGTCAGTGGTTCATTCCCAGTAGCTGGGCTTGGAGAAGCACTCGCCCAGCCCGCCTGAATCAGTTGGTTCAGTGGTAGCGTTCTCACATGCCACGCAAAAGGCCTGGGTTCGATTCATGACCAATGCAACAATAACTGCACAAGAGCCAGTGTGGCGCTGTGACTAAGGATTTGGACTGTGATGTGGGAGACCAGGGTTCGAATCCCCACTCAGCCACAAAGCTCACACCAGGTGACCATGGGCCAGCCACTCACTCTCAGCCTAACCTACCTCGCAGGGTTGTTGTGAGGATATTATTATTATTATTATTATTATTATTATTATTTACTCATATCCCGCCCATCTGGCTGGGTTTCCCCAGCCACTCTGGGCGGCTTCCAACAAAATATTAAAAGACAATCAAATGGGGGAGAACGATGCACGCTGCCTCAAGCACCCTGGAGGGGAAAAGGTGATGTATAGATGCAATAAATGAACAAATTGTGGCAAGGCTGGTGACAGTCAGGCATAGGCAATGTCAAGCTGGTTAAACCAATGATCTAGGTGGCAGCTTCTTGTGTTCAGAGAACGGGCAAGGGCCATATCTCAATGGCAGAGCATCTCCAGGTAGGCCTGGGACAAAATCCCACCTGAAACCCCAGAGAATCATAAAATGACAGAATCGTAGAGTTGGAAGGGGCCCCGAGGGTCATCTAGCCCAACCCCTTGCAATGGGGCTCAGACCCACGATCCTGAGAATAAAGGGTTTCGTGCTCTCCTGACTGAGCTGTCAGTCTGCTGCCGGTCAGAGTAGACAATACTGAGCCAGAGGGAAGCCAAGGTTTGACTTGGTACAGGGAAGCAAGCTCTTCCTTGGAGCAGGGTCAGCAACTATCTGCCGGCAGGCCCAATTCCGCCCATTTAGCTGGCTTGTCTCTCTCCTCCCCTTTTAATAAATAAACAAAAGTGTGATATAAAATGGAAGCGGGGATCGGAGGGAGAGAGAGAGAACACAAACAGGCGCTATGGACTTACTTGCCGTGCGGTTTACACAGCCGCCACTCCCCCTCGTAGGTCGCGCCCTTGAACCTTCCTTCCTCCCGGAATGTGAAGCTGGAGAAGCGGCAGACGGGTGGGTCTCTCCCTCGACCGGCCTCGCCCCACAGAGGGAAGTCTCGCTTCCCACACAGAGCCTGGCGCACGGCCTGATTCAGCTTCCACTGCCACACGGCCTGCGAGAGAGAGAGGGAGAGAGCAGGGAGGACGAGGGGATTAAGCAAGCAAGCAGAGATGCAGGAGGAAGCAAAGTTTCCATCAACTCATGGCTGGAGGGCACACAAAAGAGCCCGCTTCAACTTCTCATTTTTCCAGTCTCGCATTCAGATCTCCGCAGCTCCATGCCTGTTTGCCTGTCAAAATGCACCCCTCAGTTTGCCCAATTGCCAAGGCAGACCCCTTGGTCTCATTATATAAAGGTACAGTGGTACCTCGCAAGACGAATGCCCTGCAAGATGAATTTTTCGCAAGACGAATGCGTCTTGCGATCTTATGGTGACTAGCAAGACGAATTCATTTTGCGAAAAATTCGTCTTGCGAATCCCAGTTTCCCAAAGGAATGCATTGAAATGGTTAAACCACTGAGCCTAGGGCTTGCTGATCAGAAGGTCAGCGGTTCGAATCCCTGTGACGGGGTGAGCTCCCGTTGCTTGGTCCCAGCTCCTGCCAACCTAGCAGTTCGAAAGCACGTCAAAAATGCAAGTAGATAAATTGGAACCGCTACAGTGGGAAGGTAAACGGCGTTTCCATGAGCTGCTCTGGTTTGCCAGAAGCGGCTTTGTCATGCTGGCCACATGACCTGGAAGCTATACGCCGGCTCCCTCGGCCAATAACGCGAGATGAGCGCGCAGCCCCAGAGTCGGTCACGACTGGACCTAATGGTCAGGGGTCCCTTTACCTTTACCTTTATGGGCAAAAAAAGAAATTTCAATGCATTCCTATGGGAAACCGCGATTCGCAAGATGAATTTTTTGCAAAATGAATTGACTCGTGAAACGAATTAAATTCATCTTGCGAGGCACCACTGTAAAGGTAAAGGACCCCTGGATGGTTAGGTCCAGTCAAAGGCGACTATGGGGTTGCAGCGCTCATCTCGCTTTCCGGTCGAGGGAGCCGGCGTTTGTCCACAGACAGCTTTCTGGGTCTGGTGGCCAGCAGGACTAAACCGCTTCTGGCACAACGGAACACCGTGACGGAAACCAGAGCGCACAGAAATGCCATTTACCTTCCCACCACAGTGATACCTATTCACCGTATCTACTTGCACTTTCGAACTGCTAGGTTGTCAGGAGCTGGGAAAGAGCAATGGGAGCTCACTCCATCACGGGGATTCGAACCGCCAACCTTCTGATCAGCAAGCCCAAGAGGCTCAGTGGTTTAGACCACAGCGCCACCCACGTCCCATGCATTTGTGTACACATTCCTTGGTAGGAGAACTGCATTGCCAGATTTGGAGAAGTGTGAATCTCAAAGGACGACTGTGCTTCAGTTCATGTAAAGGTAAAGGGACCCCTGACCATTAGGTCCAGTCGCGGACGACTCTGGGGTTGCGGTGCTCATCTCATTTTATTGGCCGAGGGAGCCAGCGTACAGCTTCCGGGTCATGTGGCCAGCATGACTAAGCCGCTTCTGGCGAACCAGAGCAGCACACGCCGTATACCTTCCCTCCGGAGCGGTACCTATTTATCTACTTGCACGTCATGCTTTTGAACTGTTGGCAGGAGCTGGGACCGAGCAATGGGAGCTCATCCCGTCACGGGGATTCGAACCGCCGACCTTCTGACCGGCAAGCCCTAGGCTCTGCGGTTTAACCCACAACACCACCCGCGCCCCATCAGTTCATGTAATTAGGTGCAAATTAGGTCGGCTGTCCTTTAGCGCCAAATTTCTCCCTCGTATCCCAGACAGATCCAACTTTTAACCACCAGCATCTACCCCTGGGCAGGGAGTCCCACACAGCTACATACCCGTGACTCTGGTTCTTTGGCCAAGAGGAAGAACATGCCTTCTGGGGTGTTGATGCGGAGCGTGTGCCTTGAGAAACAGCAAGCAAAACAGAGAGCCGATTAGCAATCTTCATAAACCAGGAGGATAAACTTATCAGTCTTTCCAGGATCCGCTGCCACCCATTTTCAGGCAGTAGTGCTTGAATAAGAATTTTTCAGAGGGAGATTCCACCATAAAATTGCTCAACTGCAGATCAACCAGAAATTCAACTCTGCACATCCGGGTCCGAATAGAGACAAAGGTTTCTTTTCTCGCTACAGATACCAGTTGGTTCAGGCAATTGTTCAATGTGGTATCACTGCTATTATAAACTGCTAAGGGGCTAATTTTCCACACAAAATAGGAAGGGGATGGAAGAAAGGCTTTCTACCTCTCTCATAGCAGTAGAACTCATGGTTATCCAATGAAGCTAAATGCCGAGAGATTCAGGACAGATAAAAGAAAGTCCTTCACACGGCACATAGTTAAGACTGTGGAACTCACTGCCACAGGAAGCAGCGACAGTCACTAATCTTGATGGCTTTTAAAGGGGGATGAGACCAATTCAGGGAGGAGTGGGCTATTGATGGCTGTGAAGCTTGTGTCAGGATAAAACTGGTTCAGTGTTTAAGGGACAACACAGATCTTGTTGCTTTTGCTGCAACAGATGCAACACAGCTTCCGCTCTCTGGAATTTAGCAAAAGGTCTGTGATGCTCTCCTCCAATAACATCCTGTGGGGGCAAAGGTACCCCATTCTCTGCTGCAGCCAGGATCACTCAGGTAACTAAATCTAAACACTTCCGCACTGAGCTTTGGAAATAAACAATTTGCACCAGCAGAACCAGCCCTCCTAGCCCAGCATCCTGATCTCACAGCGGCCAACCAGATACCTGTGGGAAGCCTGCAAGCAGGGCATGAGTACTAGAGCACCCTGCTCACCTGCGATTCCCGGCAACAGGAATTCAGAAGCATTGCTGCCTCAGATAGCAGAGCCATTGTGGCTCAGAGCAAGTCCACTTACTTTCCAGTTTCCTTGAAGGTCGCGTCCACCCAGGTGAGCTTCAGGTCAAAACTCTGGAAGGTGTTCCCCTAGAAAATGTTGAAATAATTTTCATTGGGGGGGGGCAGAATTAAGGACTTGCTCACAAATTTATTGACAAAACAAAAAGCCGTGACAATAGACAGTGAAAAATATTAAATATATTATAGCAACAGTGTAAGTAACAACAACAACAACAACAACAACAACAACAACAAAATATCTATGCAAATGCAATGGCCTGACATTCAGTGGTGCACAAACATTAGTAATCTCTGTCAGTTTACAGTGAAATAGTTCACTTGGGAATCATAAATGTTCCAGGTAAGTATAAAGTTGACATTCAATGGCATTGCATAGATATTTCGTTATTATTATTTACACTGTTGCTATGAAAGGTAAAGGGTAAAGGGACCCCTGACCATTAGGTCCAGTCGTGACCGACTCTGGGGCTGCGCGCTCATCTCACATTATTGGCCAAGGGAGCCGGCGTATGGCTTCCAGGTCATGTGGCCAGCATGACAAAGCCGCTTCTGGCAAACCAGAGCAGCACATGGAAACGCCGTTTACCTTCCCACTGTAGCGGTTCCTATTTATCTACTTGCACTTTGACATGCTTTCGAACTGCTAGGTTGGCAGGAGCTGGGGCCGAGCAACGGGAGCTCACCCCGTCACAGGGATTCGAACCGCCGACCTTCTGATCAGCAAGCCCTAGGCTCAGTGGTTTAACCCACAGTGCCACCTGGGTGCTATAATATATTTAATATTTTTCACTGTCTATTGTCCTGGCTTTTTGGTTTTTGTTTCGTGTTTGGTTATATTTTCCGTGATTGTCTGTTTGCTATTCACAAATTTATTGACAGCTGCGCAAATTATTATAGCTAGGAAGTGGAAGGGGCAAGCAGCATATACATAGCTGTCAAATTTTCCCTTTTCTCACGAGGAAGCCTATTCAGCAGAAGGGAATTTCACTTAAGAAAAGGGAGAACTTGACAGCTATGAGTATATAAAATGGAAGAATGACGTAAAGAGGTGTGGGAATATGGCTACTAATGATAAATTAACATGTGCCATTAAGAAATGATTTCGAGGAGATGATTTTGTAGAATTTGTACTGTTAAAACGGAAAGGGGGCAAACCATCGCCAGAAATTTGAAATTTTGGGAGGTTGGATAGTTGCAATGGAATGGTCTCAGTGGTGGGGTGCACATTTTTATACTTATTCATGTATGATTATTACTTTGTCAAAAATACAGTATAAAGAAAGAAAGAAATAATAAGGGGGGGGGGACATCGCAAGAGCAAAATGTTGCACAGCATTGGTCTCGGCGAGGCAAAATGCCAAAGGGATTTAAAGCATCAGTTCTTCAACACACCCTCACCAACTTTGAGGGCGCTTTATAAATTTAATCCTATATAATAAAGTCCCTGTGTCTCTGCGTCCAGTGTTCCCTGTGTCCCTGGGTTTGCGCTAATGCGCATGTACACACATGCACTCTCTCTCCCCCCCCCAACCCTCTGCCTCCCGTTCCCCTGCGACGGTGGACCAAGATGGCGGCATCAGGCTCCGGGGCCGCCGCGGCCACCGCCTCTTCCTGACAACCCTACCTGGCCCGTGGGAGGAGCGGCGGGGCCGTGGCCTTCCCTCCCTCTCTGCGCTCGGCCGCGGGACACGACGGGAGAGCGCTTTGTTTAATTGCACGCCCCGCGGCCGAGCGCAGAAAGGGAGGGAAGGCCGCGGCCCTGTCGCACCTCTGGCGCCCGTTTTCTTAACGGGCTGAATGAGACTAGTAAATAATAACAACACAGGTCAAAGCTGATGTTGTGTGTTGAACCACGTGCGATTTGTTCCAGGAGTTCTGCTAGCTGGATACTCAAGATAACCTCACAATTGGTGGAACGGTCTCCCTCGGGAGGTGGTGGACTCTCGTTCCTTGGAGGTTTTTAAGCAGAAGATGGATGGCCCCCTATCAGGAATGCTTTTAAGTTGAGATTCCTGCATTGCAGGGGGTTGGAGCAGATGACCTCCCAACTCTATGAGAAAGTGTATGATTTCAGGATTCCACCCAGCTGCCCTGAAAACAGTACACCGGAACGCAGTGAATGCAAAACAAGAATCCCATTGACCAGGCAAAGGATGCGGAATCTTTGGCCCGGTAGAGATTGCTGAACTATAACTCCCATCAGCGCCAACGGACATGGTCAATGGCCAGGGATGGTGGGAGCTGTAGTTCGGGAACATCTGGAGGCCCAAAGATTCCCCACTAGGGTGATGACTTTTTCATTTTTTTCCTCAAAAATTATTTCCTGTAGAACAAATGGATGAACTTTTGCCTATTGATGACTAAAATGAGGTATATTCCATTGAAATATTTTAAAAGGTCACGCACAAACCGTTTTTTTGTATGCTGTCTTACCATTTCATAAAATTGTATCAACAATTCTATATATATATTGTATCAAATTTGGACACAACACCACACTCCACAATGGGGAGTGTTCTTAGCAACATAGGCTATACAAATGTCACACCTGCGCAAGGTAAAAGCTCCTTTTGGGGACCTCAAAACTCAGCCAGCAGACCCTGCCGGACATACTGGGAAAAGAACCTACAGGAGAGGTAGCAAAACACCGTCCTCTAGCGGCGTCTATACTGTTACTGCAGCTAAAAAAAGCTTCCTTGTGTGTTTGATGACCCTATATAATGTTGTATATATGTGACTCTAAAGCTTGGGTAATAATAATAATAATAATAATAATAATAATAATAATAATAATAATATATTATTATTTATACCCCGCCCATCTGGCCGGGTCTCCCCAGCCACTCTAGGTGGCTTCCAACAGAAGAATAAAACACAATAATCTATTAAACATTAAAAGCCTCCCTGAACAGGGCTGCCTTCAGATGTCTTGTAAAAGTCTGGTACTTGTTTTCCTTTTTGACATCTGGTGGGAGGGCGTTCCACAGGGCAGGTGCCACCACCGAGAAGGCCCTCTGCCTAGTTCCCTGAAACTTGGCTTCTCGCAACGAGGGAACCGCCAGAAGGCCCTCGGTGCTGAACCTCAGTGTCCGGGCAGAATGATGGAGGTGGAGACGCTCCTTCAGGTATACTGGACCGAGGCCATTTAGGGCTTTAAAGGTCAGCACCAACACTTTGAATTGTGCTCGGAAACGTACTGGGAGCCAATGTAGATCTTTCAAGACCGGTGTTATGTGGTCTCGGCGGCCGCTCCCAGTCACCAGTCTAGCTGCCGCATTCTGGATTAGTTGTAGTTTCCGAGTCACCTTCAAAGGCAGCACCACGTAGAGCGCATTGCAGTAGTCCAAGCGGGAGATAACTAGAGCATGCACCACTCTGGCTAGACAGTCTGCAGGCAGGTAGGGTCTCAGCCTGCGTACCAGATGGAGCTGATAGACAGCATAGCTGCCAAGTTTTCCCTTTTCTCGCGAGGAAGCCTATTCAGCATAAGGGAAAATCCCTTTAAAAAAAGGGATAACTTGGCAGCTATGAGACAGCTGCCCTGGACACAGAATTGACCTGCGCCTCCATGGACAGCTGTGAGTCCAAAATGACTCCCAGGCTGCGCACCTGGTCTTTCAGGGGCACAGTTACCCCATTCAGAACCAGGGAATCCTCCACACCTGCCTGCCTCCTGTCCCCCACGAACAGTACTTCTGTCTTGTCAGGATTCAACCTCAATCTGTTAGCCGCCATCCATCCTCCCACCGCCTCCAGGCACTCACACAGGACCTTCACTGCCTTCACTGGTTCTGATTTGAAAGAGAGGTGGAGCTGGGTATTTTATATCTGCTTACAGTGACTTCAAAAATGGTCAAAAAACTGATAAATAAAATTTTTAAAATCATTTTGTGCGTGAGGTTTTTTTTAAATCAAATCCCTTTGAAAGTAAGATTTTATCTCACCTTTAATGAAAGCTCATCAAATTATGATACAGGGAAATGAGGTTGTAAAAAAGTCATCACCCTATTCCCCACGCCTGGGTTAGACCATTGTTCCCTCCATTTCCAACGTTCAAGTTGTGGGTGCGAATCCTTACAGAGAGGAAACAGCGCCACATAAGAACAGGAAGAATCTCTCAGGTTTGGAGGAGGCCAAAAAGCTTTAAGGAGAGGGAGGGCACCAAAACACTGGCTACGATCAGTGGCTTCAGAATTCTGGCTGGGAGGAAATGGAAAAACAGGGAGGAGAAGGGAATAGGATGGAGCGGCTTGAATCCTGAACGGGGAACGCTCCACACAGCAGCAATTTTTGGCCCAGGTCAAACTGTATTTGGACTCCTTACTTGAATCAGCACAAGGATGTCGTTGAAGAGCAGAACCCGGTCGGATCTTCCTGTGCTGGGAAAGATGGCAAGATTCTGGCTGTCTTCCAGCAGCCTCCTCTCAGGGACGCAAAGAACATCCTGGAATAACAGAGTTATTTCATCATTCCACAGTATACCTGAAGGAGCGTCTCTACCCCCATCGTCCAGCCCGGACATGGAGGTCCAGCTCCAAGGGCCTTCTGGTGGTCCTCTCATTGCGAGAAGTTTCAGGGAACCAGGAAGTGGGCCTTCTCGGTAGTGGCGCCCGCCCTGTGGAACACCCTCCCGTCAGGTGTCAAAAGTGCAGAACTAGTGGAAGACATGTAAAATAGTAAAGGAATTCTGGGAAATGATATAAAATGAATTGAAAAAATTTTTTTAAAACTTTTTTTAAAAAACAAAACAAAAAAAACCCGGAAGCTTTCTTGCTAGGAATAATAGGAGACAAAATACCAAAGGATTTAAAATGACTGTTTATGTACGCGACAACAGCCACAATAATGCTTCTTGCCCAGAAGTGGAAGGAAGAAAAAGTCCCAACCAAAAAAATGTGGATAACCAAAAAGATGACAGTGAAGATGAAGCACCAAGATGAGGAAAAATTAAATAAAGAGTGGGGAAAATTTATAGAATACCTTAAAGACCACTGTAGGTATTTAAAAACGTTAGCAGGATATAACACTTATAATAAGATTAAAGTAAAAAAAAGAATATAAAATGAATGAGAAAAATGTAATTAGATGTAAGAAAAAGAATAGGAAAAATTGGAAATCAGGAGTGGGTGGGGGGAAATCCGGGGATTCGAGTAATCTCAGATGTGTAAAAATGGAAAATGATTTAAATGTATAAGAAAGTTGTTTAAAAAATGAAAATAAAACTAATGGTCCAACTCAACATAACATCAAAACATGTTGATGGGATAGCACGAGACTCTTAATCTCAGGGTCGTGGGTTCGAGCCCCATGTTGGGCAAAATATTCCTTCATGGCAGGGGGTTCAGCTAGATAACCCTCGTGTCCAATTCTATGATCCTGTGTTTAGCCAAGGCAGTGCAGGATTTGCGTATAAGCTAAACAAGCTATAGCTTAGGGACCCACTCTCTTGCCCCCCCCCAAAAAAAAATTAAAGGAAGAAAAAATTGGATGTACATTTCCAAAATATAAGCTACAAAACAAATAAAATAAAACCTACATATAGCAACAGTGTTTTGTGTTGTATAGGCTCCTATGATGTAAGTCATGGGCCCCGCCTGCTAGCCTGCTCCCTCAAATATCACTGGTTTGCTCCTTTCTATATATAGGGTGCCTACATTCTGCATGGACTGATTGCGTGACAACATGTGCAAATGGCTTTAGATACCTATGAGGTCCATAAACTATTAGGTATAGTTAAAGCTATGGTTTTCCCAGTAGTGATGTATGGAAGTGAGAGCTGGACCATAAAGAAGGCTGATTGCCGAAAAATTGATGCTTTTGAATTATGGTGCTGGAGGAAACTCTGGAGAGTCCCATGGACTGCAAGAAGATCAAACCTATCCATTCTGAAGGAAATCAGCCCTGAGTGCTCACTGGAAGGACAGATCGTGAAGCTGAGGCTCCAATACTTTGGCCACCTCATGAGAAGAGAAGACTCCCTGGAAAAGACCCTGATGTTGGGAATGATGGAGGGCACAAGGAGAAGGGGACGACAGAGGAAGAGATGGTTGGACAGTGTTCTCGAAGCTACGAACATGAGTCTGACCAAACTGCGGGAGGCAGTAGAAGACAGGAGTGCCTGGCATGCTCTGGTCCATGGGGTCACGAAGAGTTGGACATGACTAAACGACTAAACGACAACAGGTCCATAAATTACCATATAAGGTAAAGGCAAAGAGACCCCTGACCATTAGGTCCAGCCGTGACCGACTCTGGTGTTGTGGCACTCATCTCGCATTATTGGCCGAGGGAGCCGGTGTATAGCTTCCAGGTCATGTGGCCAGCATGACTAAGCCGCTTCTGGCAAACCAGAGCAGCGAATGGAAACGCCGTTTACCTTCCCGCTTGGAGCAGTACCTATTTATCTACTTGCACTTTGACGTGCTTTCGAACTGCTAGGTTGGCAGGAGCTGGGACCGAGCAACGGGAGCTCACCCTGTCGCGGGGATTCGAACCGCCGACCTTCTGATCGGCAAGCCCTATGCTCTGTGGTTTAGCCCACAGCGCCACCCGCGTCCTTTACCATATAGCATATATTAAACACAAAAACAGCAACAGTTTGTTGTTGACAAAGGACAGCTGGACAAAGAAAGGGCCCCATTACCTTCAGTAGCTTAGGGTCTCATCAAACCTAAATCCAGCCCTCAGCCAAGGCCTCTTTGGACTGGGGGCTGGCACCAGAATTCCTCCCCCCCCCCCCAGCTGCAGAGTTTTTGAGCCGTTGAATCTTTGAAATGCTTTGCGCATCAGGGACCCATAAGACCTCTTGCAACCCTTTTCCCCTCTGTGACGCACCGTGAACTTGTGCCCCAGGGACTTCCAGAGGCTCCGCGTGAGGTTGGCTTCATCCAAAGCTTGACAAATGAACAAGTGAAGCTTTGCAAAACCTTCCGCAGCTTCGCTCACTTCTTTAACCAGGTACTGTTAGGTGGGGATAAAAACCAACAACATAGCTCTTCAGAAATCTTTTTTTTATTATTTAATCGTCAAAAGGCAGGTCTACACCACCGGAAAAGTGGATGTTATTTCTTATTATATTGCACTGTGTTATTGTTGTTGTGTTTGCATTGTAGCATCACTTCCACCGCTTCTTCCCTGCAAAAATCCTTGGAAATCTAGCTTGGGAAGGATGCTGTGAGTTGTTAAGAGACACCCTAGCACCTGTCCTCCACTTTTAGCACCATGCATAAAATTGCAACCTATCTGAACATATAATGTCCATTCCACACTTGCAAGGAATCAATCTTTTAGCAGGGCAGCACCTACCTGGGAAACTCCCTACCCACTGACAGTATAGGCAGGCACTTTCAGTATACTGTTTCCAGCACCCGCTGAAACCTTTTCTGTTTTGGCAAACCTACCCCTGATGCATAAGCTACATACAATTTAGTTTTATACTGCTGTTTCTAACTGCTCCTATTATTTATATTATGATTTTTCTTAGGCCGCATTGTTTTTAACTTCTGGTCTCTGTCCACAAAATGTACGTTATGTAAACCACGGCAGTTTCTTTATAAACCCGGTGGTGCCTCGGGTTACGTTACCTTCCGGTTTTGCAGCACGTGCATGCGCAGAAGCTCTCTATCGTGTCACGCATGTGCGCAGAATCGGTGCCTCCGGATATGGACTTTTTGGGGTAAGTATGGACACCCGGTACAAACTAAGTTTGTATCTGGAGGGTCCACTGTAGTAGTAGTAGAAATAAATAATTTTATTATTTATACCCCGCTCATCTGGCTGGGTTTCCCCAGCAACTCTGGGCAGCCTCCAGCAAAATATTAAAATACAATAATTCGTCAAATATTAAAAGCTTCCCTAAACAGGGCTCCCTTCAGATGTCTTCTAAAAGTCAGGTAGTTGTTTATTTCCTTGACATCTGATGGAAGGGCATTCCACAGGGTGGGTGCCACCACAGAAAAGGCCCTCTCTGCCTGGTTCCCTGTAACCTCGCTTCTTGCAGCGAGGGAACCGCCAGAAGGCCCTCGGAGCCGGACCTCAGTGTCCGGGTAGAGCGGTGGGGGTGGAGATGCTCCTTCAGGTCTACTGGGCCGAGGCCGTTTAGGGCTTTAAAGGTCAGCACCAACATTTTGAATTGTGCTCGGAAACGTACTGGGAGCCAATGAAGATCCTTCAGGACTGGTGTTATATGGTCTCGGCTGCCGCTCCCAGTCACCAGTCTGGCTACTGCATTCTGGATTACTTGTAGTTTCCAGGTCACCTTCAAAGGTAGCCCCACATAGAGCCCATTGCAGTAATCCAATTAAGCGTCTCACAAATTATGTTAAATAAAAAAACATCCTTAGATTTATAAACCAGTCGAAACAAAATAAAAGAATTCCTTTTAGCAGCACCTTAAAGACCAACTAAGTTTTTATTTTGGTATGAGCTTTTGTGTGCATGCACACTTCTTCACACATGCACACGAAAGCTCATACCAAAATAAAAACTTAGTCGGTCTTTAAGGTGCTGCTAGAAGGATTTTTTTTTATTTTGTTTCGACTACGTCAGACCAACACGGCTACCTACCTGTACAGTGGTGCCCCGCTTAACGAATGCCCTGCTTAACGAAATTTCCGCTTAACGAAAGGATTTTTCGAGCGGAGGTTGCCTCGCTAGACGAATTCGTTTTACGAAAAATTCATCTAGCGAATCGCGGTTTCCCATAGGAATGCATTGAAATTCAATTAATGCGTTCCTATGGGGAAATTTTTTTTTAAAAAAATTCAATGCATTCCTATGGGATTCGCTAGATGAATTTTTCGTTATAAGAAAAGACCCGTGGAACGAATTAAATTCGTCTAGTGAGGCACCACTGTATTTATAAACCAGATTTATCCAGAGGGGCGAGTCCACTGTGAGTGGTACGGCAGAGATCAGGGAGCTGAACAGCAGGGGGCGCCAGAGTCTTACGTTCCAGGCCCCTGCGCACATAACTGAAATTGTGTAAATTGGGGAGCACCCTATAAAAAGCTTCCAGATGTCTGCTTTTTTCCCCTGTTCTCCAGCTTGCTCTCTCCTACTGTCTCCCCATTCTAGATCAAAATATCTGGAGCTGAAGCTCTGGGGCTGGCAGGAGGCCAGAGGATGCTCAGGGAAGAGGCTGCTGCAAAACCCCGCATGCCAGCTGTTAGGCGGGGAGGCAGAGCAGACTAAATCAAGCCCCACTGTGCCTCTATGGGGCTTCTTCCATCCTCACTGATTTGAAAAAAACAACAACTTACTTTCAACTGCCCCACCCCAAAAACAAAACAGTTTTTCATTCAAGAAAAATTGCATATTGAACCCTCCCTACCATAGCCCTCAAGGAAAGCTGGGGACGTTTTTAATGTCTGATGTGCTTAATATTTTTAATTTGTTGGAAACCGCCCAGAGTGGCTGGGGCAACCTAGTCAGATGGGCAGCATAGTAAAAGGTAAAGGGACCCCTGACCATTAGGTCCAGTCGTGACCGACTCTGGGGTTGCGCGCTCATCTTGCATTATTGGCCAAGGGAGCCGGCGTATAGCTTCCAGGTCATGTGGCCAGCATGACAAAGCTGCTTCTGGTGAACCAGAGCAGCACATGGAAACATCGTTTACCTTCCCGCTGTAGCGGTTCCAATTTATCTATTTTGACGTGCTTTTGAACTGCTAGGTTGGCAGGAGCTGCGACCGAGCAACGGGAGCTCACCCCGTCACAGGGATTCGAACCGCCGACCTTCTGATCAGCAAGCCCTAGGCTCAGTGGTTTAACCCACAGCGCCACCTGGGTCCACATGGGCAGCATATACTAAATAAATAAATACATTATTATTATTATTATTATTATTATTATTATTATTATTATTAATCTGCACAGACAAGTAGAGAAGGTTAAGGGGTGATATGATAGCCATGTTCAAATATATAAAAGGATGTCATATAGCGGAGGGAGAAAGGTTGTTTTCTGCTGCTCCAGAGAAGCGGACACGGAGAAATGGATTCAAACTACAAGAAAGAAGATTCCACCTAAACATTAAGAATAACTTGCTGACAGTAAGAGCTGTTCAGCAGTGGAATTTGCTGCCAAGGAGTGTGGTGGAGTCTCCTTCTTTGGAGGTCTTTAAGCAGAGGCTTGACAGCCATATGTCAAGAATGCTTTGATGGCGTTTTCTGCTTGGCAGGGGGTTGGACTGGATGGCCCTTGTGGTCTCTTCCAACTCTATGATTCTAAGTCTAACAGCTTATTTTTTAATTATTTTTATATATCCTTTATTTATTTTTTATTATTGCATTTCTTACAAGTAGCTCAAGGTGATGCTATGCTGTTCTCCCCCTCCTCAATTAATCCCCCAAACCACGACGCCGACCCTGCGAGGTGGGTAAGGCTGAGAGGTAGGGACTGAGCCAAAATCACCCAGTGAGCTTCAGGGCCAAGTTGGGGTTGCGAAGCCAGGTCCCCTGAATCCCAAGTCACAGCACTCTAACCACTATGCCACGCTGCCTAGTGGAAGGCGTACAGGATCCGCTACCTGGCCTGGAGCTTCCTTGAGCTGGGAGAAGACCAGGCTGTACTTCTGGAGGTGCTCCCAGAAGGGCTTGTGCAGCACAGTGTGGAGAGCGACAGCGATGGACGTCCCCGGAGAGAAGTCCGCGAGGAACTGCTGCAGCGACGGCTTGTGGGTCTTCCAGAAATCACTGCAACGATTCAGAGTTGGTAAGACAAAAACAAGCTGTGAGCGGCAGGACAGAGGACAAATTAATGTGATCACAAGTCATGCCTCGGTGTGGATTCTATTACAGCAAATTCTCTCTGTGTGTGTGTCTGGCAGGGGGATCCTAAGGCTCCTTCATACATAATGCTTCTGTAAGAGCATAATGATGCTTAGGAAGGACAGATCCTGAAGCTGAAGCTCCAATACTTTGGCCACATCATGAGAAGAGAAGACTCCCCGGAAAAGACCCTGATGTTGGGCAAGATGGAGGGCACAAGGAGAAGGGGACGACAGAGGACAAGATGGTTGGACAGTGTTCTCGAGGCTACAAACATGAGTTTGACCAAACTGCGGGAGGCAGTGGAAGACAGGAGTGCCTGGCAGGCTCTGGTCCATGGGGTCACGAAGAGTCGGACACGACTAAACGACTAAACAACAACAACAAGAGCATAAGAATAGATCAGGCCCATCTAGTCCAGCATCCTATTCTCACAGTGGCCAACCAAATGTCTGTGGGAAACCAGCAAGCAGGATCTGAATACGAGACCTCTCCCCTCCTGAGGTTTCCAGCAACTGGTCTTCCTAAGCGTCATTAGAAGAAATCTGAAGGCAGCCCTGTTTAGGGAAGCTTTTAATATTTAATAGATTATTTCAATATACTGTTGGAAGCCGCCCAGAGTGGCTGGGGAAACCCAGCCAGATGGGCGGGTTATAAATAATAATAATAACAATAACTAATTATTTGTTGTTGTTGTTGTTGTTGTTGTTGTCTACCAGCTCCATCTGGTATGCAGGATGAGGTCCTACCTGCCTGCAGACTGTCTTGCCAGAGTGGTGCATGCTCTGGTTATCTCCCGCTTGGACTACTGCAATGCGCTCTACGTGGGGCTACCTTTGAAGGTGACCCAGAAACTGCAGCTAATCCAGAATGCGGCAGCCAGACTGGTGACTGGGAGTGGCCGCCGAGACCACATAACACCGGTCTTGAAAAATCTACATTCGCCCCCAGTACGTTTCCAAGCACAATTCAAAGTGTTGGTGCTGACCTTTAAAGCCCTAAACGGCCTCGGTCCAGTATACCTGAAGGGGTGTCTCCACCCCCATTGTTCTGCCCAGACACTGAGGTCCAGCTCCGAGAGCCTTCTGGCGGTTCCCTCGTTGCAAGAAGCCAAGTTGCAGGGAACCAGGCAGAGGGCCTTCTCGGTGGTGGCACCCACCCTGTGGAACACTATCTCATCAGATGTCAAGGAAATAAACAACTACCTGACTTTTAGAAGACATCTGAAGGCAGCCCTGTTTAGGGAATGTTTTTTAATGTTTGATGTTTTATCGTATTTTTAATATTCTGTTGGGAACTGCCCAGAGTGGCTAGGGAAACCCAGCCAGATGGGCGGGATATAAATAAATTTTATTATTATTATTATTATTATTATTATTATTATTATTATTATTATCACTGCAGAGGCAGAGCACAGCCATCCTGGCTAGTAGCCATCAATAGGCTTCTCCGTTCATTTGACTAATTCTCTTTTAAAGTCATTTAAAGTGGAAAGAGAAAGGTCTTTCTCCCTCTCTCATTACCCTAGAACTTGTGGACCTCCGATGAGGCTCAATGTGGGAAGATTCAGGACCGATAAAAGAAATCACTTCCTCAAGCAGTGCAGAGTTAAACTATGGAACTCCCTGCCACAGGAGGCAGTAATGGCCTACAGCTCTTGCCCTCAGATCCTATTGGACGGGTTTCCCATAATGGGCATCTAGCTAACCACTGTGAGAACAGGATGCTGGACTAGATGGGCCACTGGCCTTATCCTGCAGACTCTTCAAGCACCCTACAAGCCATACTCACCTTTTATTTCTGGCAGCATGGTCAAAGACTTGGGTCACGACACAACTGGTGAAAGTGGAGAAGTACCTGTTTAAAATAAATCGGGGCAAGCGTTAGGCTGTGTGTCTGAGCTCTCTGGGATTGAAGCAATGTTGCAGACGTTTTGCAGATGTATAGATGGTATATTACACCCGTAAAGATGGCAAAAATGTTTAAAACAGGCTCCAATAAGTGTTGGAAATGTAAAGAAAAAGGGCGCAGATTCTTCTTCTTCTTTTTATATAAATCATTTTTGTTAAATTTTTCACTTTAACAATCCAATCATGTCATATTAATTATTCCAAATTATACAAATGCATATAAATTAATCCAAATATTCTGCCAAATTATAAAAAAATTGCTTCCCATGCTCCGAGAGGGCACATTCTTTCATATGTAGTGGAACTGTAAACTTACTAAAAAGTAGTGTACTGGGAAATGATTTATAATGAATTGAAGAAAATGTTTAAGTTAATTTTGTGAAAATTTCAGAAGCTTTCTTGCTAAGCATTTCAGTTTAAGATTTGCCAAAAGAGAAGGAAAAAAAACTTTTCATGTATGCTACAACTGCAGCTAGGATTTTGCTAGCACAAAGATGGAAGAGTGCAGAAATACCAACTAAAGAAGAATGGGAAGAAAAATTGATGGAATACACTGAAATGGCAAAATTAACAGAAAGACTTCGAGACAAAGACAATAGAGATTTTAAGAAAGACTGGGAACCATTTATGTTGTATCCACAGAATCAATGCAGTGGACTCACTTGCAAGGTTTGATTAAACACTTGCAACTAACAAAAATAAACAAAATAAATGTAGAAATAGAAAAATGAGGTTAAGGATGATAAGAGAAGAGTAATAATTATCTTAAAGAATAAGAAATAACTAATAAGCAGGGTGAGATAAAATGCCAAAAAACCAGAAAATGTGGTTGTGGGAAGTCACGGGGGATGGGGTGGGGGTTTATATTCTATATTGTTTTCTTTTGTGTGAAATATGACGATAAAATGGAAAAAAACTTAATAAAATCATTTTTTTAAAAAAAGCAACGTTGCAGATGTTTTGCAATGCTCTTTTACAAATGTTTGACGGGAAGGTCAGGGCAGAGCTTCCATCGGGAGTTGGACTACTAGGCAATCCTTAAGGGCCCCAATCCAACTCTACAATTCTATGATTTCGCTGTCTGTGATCATGTCTAACCTGGTTCCTGAGCGCACAAGGGAAACTGTCTTTACCAAAATAGGCAAATACTGTAAATATAAAATGTGTGAATATCACTTTTCTATCCCATCTCTCCTCTGAGGAACTCAAGAAGGCATATGTGATTCTTTTCCTCCCCATTTTATCCTCACAACAACCCTGAGAGGTAGGCCAAGCAAGCTGTGAGTTTCAAAGCCGAGCCAGGATTTGAACCCTGGTCTCACACAGGGCCAGATTTACGTATAAGCTAAACAAGCTATAGCTTAGGACCCTACTCTCTTGAGGGACCCCCCCCCCCAAATTATCAGTCTTTGTATATTGTGTTTCTGAAGGAACTTTTGTTATTGCCAAATGCCAATGTGTTTGCATTATTAAGTTTGTGGTGAATAAAAAAAAATCATTTTAAGTTAGAGGTTAATAATTATTTCACTATTAATATACTTCTTCTTAGTTGTATATCAGTTCAAAAAATACTTTGATAAAATACATATTTTGTTATGTGCAAATGGCTTTAGATACCTATTAGGTCCATAAATTACCATATACTGCATATATTCAACACAAAAAGCAGTGACAATTTGTTGTTGACAAAGGACAGCTGGACATATAAAGGGCCCCATTACCTTCAGTAGCTGAGGGCCACATCAAACCTAAATCCGGCCCTGGTCTCACAGGTCCTAGTCTGACACTCTAACCCAGAGCTTTCCAAACTCTTCGTCACAACATGTTAGTGTTTCGGCTGCATTGTGTAGTTGCGCAAACGCTCTTTGTGCTCTTCCCGGGGCTGGAAAGAGAGCGGGCAGCCAGCCGGTTTGCTAGCCAAACTGAATTACTGTGTCGCAAACTGATGCACGTCTAAAAAGTGTGTCGCCAACAGGAAAAGTTTGGAAAGCTCTGCTCTAACCACTACGGCACGCTGCCTGCACGGGTTTGCGGTTGTACTCACTGGATGTAAGCGTCAAGGAACAAGTCGGCTTTCTGGGCCAGGTACAGGTCTTGGACGCTGACGGATTCTGACACGCCGAAGGTTTGCTTCAGAGTTCTGTAGTCCTCCTCCGTCAGGTCCCAGACGACTTGGAAGCGGTCGTTCAGCTCGACCAAGAGCTTCGTTTTCTCAAAAGACCCTTCGGCACAAGCGGGAAAGGAGCAAACGTTTAATCAGGGGTCAGCAGACTTTTCAGCAGGGGGCCGGTCCACTGTTCCTCAGACCTTGTGAGGGGCCGGACTATATATTTTTTTGGGGGGGGGGAAATGACTGAATTCCTATGCCCCACAAATAACCCAGAGATGCATTTTAAATAGAAGGACACATTCTACTCATGTAAAAACATGCTGATTCCCGGACCCGTCCAGGGGCCGGATTTAGAAGGCGATTGGGCCGGATCCAGCCCCCAGGCCTTAGTTTCCCTACCCATGTGTTAGATGCTTCCCAACGCCAAGTCTGGGCATTGATCCGTCCTGCTCCATACTGTCCACACTGACTGGCAGCAGCTCTCTGGGGTCTCCGGAAAAGGGCCTCTGCCAGCCTTACCACGAGATGTCAGGAATTGAACCCGGGATCTTCTGCATGCAAGCCAGGTGTTCTGCCACTGAGCTGTGATGCAAAAGCGCCCCCCCCCCCCGAGTTCAGTGCTCACTACCCCAAAATTTGGGGAAATGCTGGCCAGGGCTGGGAGGCGCTTGTCTCCGACAAAAGATCTGGCAGATCCACAAGATAGCCCGTGATGGCTGAATCCAATGGATTTCAAGAGGTCCAAAACTTCCTGAGCTCAGCAGGTTGGAGAGGGAGCTGAAACCAGGGGCATAATTCTTTCTGAAGGAGTATTTCTTTTTTTAAAAAAAGAAAGAAATATCCCCAACATTTCTCCAAAAGGCAGCATGGAGAGAAAGTGATTTCCCAAGAATAAATGCAGGACAGCCCCGGCGAGTAAGGCCACCTGGAGCAGCATGCATAGAGCATAGAATCATAGAGTTGGAAGAGACCACAAGGGCCATCCAGTCCAACCCCCTGCCAAGCAGGAAACACCATCAAAGCATTATTGACATATGCCTGTCAAGCCTCTGCTTAAAGGCCTCCAAAGAAGGAGACTCCACCACACTCCTTGGCTGCAAATTCCACTGCCGAACAGCTCTTACTGTCAGGAAGTTCTTCCTAATGTTTAGGTGGAATCTTCTTTCTTGTAGCTTGAATCCATTGCTCCGTGTCAGCTTCTCTGGAGCAGCAGAAAACAGCCTTTCTCCCTCCTCCATATGACCTCCTTTCATATATTTGAACATGGCTATCATATCACCCCTTAACCTTCTCTTCTCCAGGCTAAACATACCCAGCTCCCTAAGCCGTTCCTCATAAGGCACCGTTTCCAGGCCTTTGACCACTTTGGTTGCCCTCCTCTGGACACGTTCCAGCTTGTCAGTATCCTTCTTGAACTGTGGTGCCCAGAACTGGACACAGAGCAGTGGCAGAGGAAGGGGCAGGGGGGAACGGTGCGCCCCAGGTGCTATCTCCAAGGGGCGTGGCAAGAAGGCACCCCACGGGGGGTTCGTCCTGCAGCCCTGGGCGCGGTGGTGTGAGCCGCAGCCGCTGCCACTGCAGCCGCAAGTGGAGGATCCCTCCGCCGTCCCCGTGGCACTGCCGTACGGAGCGGCGCCGTGCATGCGCTGTTAGGGTGATGACTTTTTCATTTTTTCCTCAAAAAATATTTCCTGTAGCACAAATGGATGAACTTTTGCCTATTAATGACTAAAATGAGGAATATTCCATTGAAATATATATAAAAAAAGATCACGCACAAACAGTTTTTAATTTTTTTTTGTATGCCGTTTTACCATTTCATAAAATTGTATTTAACAATTCTATACATATCCCTGCCAGGCATGCTGGGAAAAGAACCTACAGGAGAGGTAGCAAAACATCGCCCTCTAGCGGCGTCTATACTGTTACTGCAGCTAAAAAAAGCTTCCTTGTGTGTTTGATGACCCTATATAATGTTGTATATTTGTGACTCTAAAGCTTGGGTTCAATTTTATATCTGCTTACAGTGACTTCAAAAATGGTCAAAAAACTGATAAATAAATTTTTTTAAATCATTTTGTACGTGAGGTTTTTTTTATATCAAATCTCTTTGAAAGTAAGATTTTATCTAATCTTTAATGAAAGCTCATAAAATTGTGGTACAGGGAAATGAGGTTGTAAAACAGTCATCACCCTAATACGCTGTACATAGTGGTGCATGTGCATGCATCGTACGTAGTGGTGCTACGCATGCGCTGCCGGGCACTTTGTATTGGAAAATAATATATATAATAAGAATAATATTTGAGACAACTGGATTTTGAAACTTGCTTAATCTAAATCATATATCCCAGTTTACAGCGGCCCTTTAAAGTACGCTTCACGCAGAGTATACGCAGTCAGAAGTTGACCTGGCTAAGAAAACACCACCAAGAGCTTAGGGAATTATCTCCCTAATATGAAACCCCTTACTAGCTGCACACTTGTAAAAGTATGCAGATGAAAATATAAACGGTTGGGTTTCTTTAACTGAAATACAAACTGACTCTAAAGAGACTTTAAACTAAAGATAAATGCTTTCTCTCTTAGCAACATTCCAACCTTCAACCCATTCCAAACCTCCCACAAACTCCCACATAACTCCCACATAACTCCCATTAAACTACCCAAGAATTAACAGCAAACTAGCATTATAACTAAGCAACTCTCATACTAAGATTCAACTAAGAAATCTCTTAAACTGAGAACAACTGAGAGAGTGATCTACTAAGAGATGAATCAAACTGAAAGATCTAACTAAGAGATACAAAAGTCTTTCTGGCAGAGCCTTACATACAAGAAGCAGAGCCCACGCCTGTGAACAATTAACCTGTTTCTCTTAGACAGTATTTACATTAGACCGGCTCTAAAGTAACTTGACTATTCAAAAAATCCAACACTTTGCCCTCCGGTGCAGCCCCAAGCGGAGGACCAAGCGACCGTCCGTACGGCATACGTAGCGGCGCACACACATGCGCCATACATAGTGGTGCTGTGCATGCGCCGCTGGGTCGTTCCCCCCCCCCCAACACATGGCACCGGGTGCTGGAGAGCCTTCCTTCGCCCCGGCACAGAATGTGAAATTTCAAGCCCAGGGAGCCCACATCACAGCAGCTTTGCGCTCTGTGCTCACCTGACTGCAGGAGGGGCTGGAGGAGGACGCTGTTGATCCGAGCAAGGCAGGCAGCGAAGGAATCCTCCGTCCTAAGCAGTGAGGCAGCAACGTCTGTGATGCTCATGTCCTGCCAGGGATCAGGAAATAGGAGAGAACACAAAAGACTCCCAATTAGACCAGAGCTGGAAAATGAAAATAAAAACCAGCCACCCAAGTAGCCTGACCACATTGAACAAATCAAATTCGCAAACCTTTATCGGCATATATATACAAGATTCCAGCAGTGTTCGGAGCAATAAAATAACTCGGCGTAATCTGCATCGGACACTTAAGTTAACGTTGTGTAACATTCACATGGATATGGAACAACTGATTGGTTCGAAATTGGGAAAGGAGTACGACAAGGTTGTATATTGTCTCCCTGCTTATTTAACTTATATGCAGAATTCATCATGCGAAAGGCTGGACTAGATGAATCCCAAGCCGGAATTAAGATTGCCGGAAGAAATATCAACAACCTCAGATATGCAGATGACACAACCTTGATGACAGAAAGCGAGGAGGAATTAAAGAACCTTTTAATGAGGGTGAAAGAGGAGAGCGCAAAATATGGTCTGAAGCTCAACATCAAAAAAACCAAGATCATGGCCACTGGTCCCATCACCTCCTGGCAAATAGAAGGGGAAGAAATGGAGGCAGTGAGAGATTTTACTTTCTTGGGCTCCTTGATCACTGCAGATGGTGACAGCAGTCACGAAATTAAAAGATGCCTGCTTCTTGGGAGAAAAGCAATGACAAACCTAGACAGCATCTTAAAAAGCAGAGACATCACCTTGCCTACAAAGGTCCGTATAGTTAAAGCTATGGTTTTCCCAGTAGTGATGTATGGAAGTGAGAGCTGGACCATAAAGAAGGCTGATCGCCAAAGAATTGATGCTTTTGAATTCTGGTGCTGGAGGAGACTCTTGAGAGTCCCATGGACTGCAAGAAGATCAAACTTATCCATTCTGAAGGAAATCAGCCCTGAGTGCTCCCTGGAAGGACAGATCATGAAGCTGAGGCTCCAATACTTTGGCCACCTCATGAGAAGAGAAGACTCCCTGGAAAAGACCCTGATGTTGGGAAAGATTGAGGGCACTAGGAAAAGGGGACGACAGAGGACGAGATGGTTGGACAGTATTCTCGAAGCTACGAACATGAGTTTGACCAAACTGCGGGAGGCAGTGGAAGACAGGAGGGCCTGGCGTGCTCTGGTCCATGGGGTCATGAAGAGTCGGACACGACTAAATGACTAAACAACAACAACATTCACAAATCCTCATTGCGCGTTGCAGAAACCTGGCTGCTACCTCCATCTTATCCCCGTCCTAAGGAAATGTCTGAATGTCACTCCATACTAACAACCAACTGACTAATAAACTTAGGCCCAATTGTCTGATGTCAGGGGCAGTGCAAAAGAACATTGGCAGCTGATTCTACAGTGGTACCTTGGTTCTCAAACGCCTTGGTACTCAACTTGGAACACGAACACTGCAAACCAGGAAGTAAGTGTTCCAGTTTGCGAACTTTTTTCGGAAGCCAAATATGCTCCGTTTGGAGTGTTACGCTTCCATTTTGAGTGCCACACTTCCGTTTTGAGTGTTACGCTGAGGTCTGTCTGTTTTTGCTATTTATTTTGCATTTTTGTGAGTTTTTTTGTTTTGTTTTTGTGACTGTGTGGAGCCCAGTTCAGCTACTGATTGATTGTGTGGCTGCAGTACACTGTTTATTGCTTCCATTTCATGGATCAATGGTCTAGTAGTTCGATAGTAATATCCATGTTAAATTGCTGTTTTAGGGGTTGTTTTTAAAAGTCTGGAACAGATTAATCCATTTTGCAGTACTTTCTATGGGAAAGCGTGCCTTGGTTTTGGAACAGACTTCTGGAACGGTTTATGTTTGAAAGCCAAGGTACCACTATAAATGTCTCACCCACAGGGCCATAGTCTCTCTACGAGTGGCGTTTTCTGAAATCTCCCCTGCACCTTTGCCAAAAGCAATCTCACTAACATGTCTGCCCTGAGTTGATTCAGTTTTGATCAAATGGAAGAAATAAGATGTCATTGGCTGTCCACCTTGAACCATCTGCAGACTTGCACAGTTTTAACAAAGAGTCTGTAAGTGACTGTGGAGGCCAATTCTGGATCCACACATCCTTCCACAGTGGGGACATTGGTGGGAGTTGATCATGGTGTGGATTTGCCAAGCGTGCCTTCCTCTTAGCACGTTTCTCCCTTGCGTCCTGAGTTCGAGTGTCTTCAAAGCCCATGACACCTTTGGTAAAGGCTATTCTCCCATTGGAGTGCTCGCAGGCCAGGGTTTCCCAGTTGTCAGTGTTTATACTAATATATATATATATATATATATATATATATATATATATATATACACACACACATATACATATACATATATATACACACACAGTACAGTGGTACCTCAGTTTATGAACACAATTGGTTCCGGAAGTCTGTTCATAAACTGAAGCATTCATAAACTGAAGTGAACTTTCCCATTGAAAGTAATGGAAAGTGGATTAATCCATTCCAGATGGGTCCGCAGCGTTCATAAACCGAAAATTCGTAAACCGAGGTGTTCATAAACCGAGGTTCCACTGTATATAGATTTGCCTTGAGAGAGTCGTTACACCTCTTTTGTTGACTACCAGCATTACACTTTCCATTTTTAAATTCAGAATAGAGTAGTTGCTTTGGAAGACGATCATCAGGCATCTGCACTACATGACCAGTCCAATGAAGTTGATGTTGAAGAATCATTGCTTCAACACTGGTGATCGTTGCTTCTTCCAGTACACTGATATTAGTTCACTTGCCTTCCCAAGTGATGTGTAACATTTTTCAGAGACATGATTGATGGAATCTTTCGAGGAGTTGGAGATGGTGTTTATAAATGGTCCATGTTTCACAAGCATACAGCAAGGTTGGTAGTACAATAGCTTTGCAAACAAGCCTTTTGGTTTCCCTGTGAATGTCCTGGTCCTCAAACACTCTTCACTTCAATCGGGAGAAAGCTGTACTCGCAGAGCTCAGGCCAGGCATAGGCAAACTTGGCCCTCCAGATGTTTGGGGACTAAAACTCCCATGATCCCTAGCTAACAGGACCAGTGGTCAGGGGTGATGGGAATTGTCTCAAAACATCTGGCGGGCCAACTTTTCCTATGCCTGGCTCAGGTGATGCTGGATATCAATGTCGGCCCTTGTGGAAAGATAACTGCCCAACGAGTTGAGGAAGGGGGACCTACACATTTCTCATCTGGCACAGAGCCACTTCCTTTGTTACCTTAATAGCCCATCGCCTCACCAGGAAGCTAGCCTGGCAATTCCAGGGATTTCAATCATCTGCTTAGATTTTAACACTTGCTCTATACAGGGTCATGTTGACCCTTTGACTGTGCTTAATGACAGCTGGTGGCAATCATAGCTTGACAAAATCCGTAGGGGAGAAAGGCTGCTGGGGAAACCTATTGCAAAACCCAGCCGAAGAAACACCGCTGATTCAGTGCCATTTTTAGAAAGCTTTTTCTCCAGAAGTGGTATGATTAATGTGGGAAACAGGAAGCCGCGACTATGATGGTCAGTTGATAAACTAACCTTCGTTCTCCCCCACGGTTTGCCACCAAAAGGATATCGGGAAGTCCTTTGCGGTGAGCGAATGCAAATCTAGCAGAATGGAGAGATATTTTTGCATATTCAGGGTACCAGTCAAGGAAATGAGCTACAATGCCATGTTTTTCCCCCTTCCCGCTTGCCTCTACTCAGTGGGTTCCCAAATTAGTCCTTGGTAGCTGCAGCTACCAAGGGACCCAGGTGGCGGTGTGGGCTAAACCACTGAGCCTAGGGCTTGCTGATCAGAAGGTTGGCGGTTCGAATCCCTGTGACGGGGTGAGCTCCCGTTGCTCGGTCCCAGCTCCTGCCAACCTAGCAGTTCGAAAGCACGTCAAAATGCAAGTGGATAAATAGGAACCGCTACAGCGGGAAGGTAAACAGCGTTTCCATGTGCTGCTCTGGTTTGCCAGAAGCGGCTTTGTCATGCTGGCCACATGACCTGGAAGCTGTATGCCGGCTCCCTCGGCCAATAATCGAGATGAGCGCGCAACCCCAGAGTTGGTCACGACTGGACCTAATGGTAAAGGGGTCCCTTTACCTTTACCTTAGCTGCAGCTTCACCTGCCCTGCACCGAAAGGGTGTCGGAGAATTAAAACAGAAACAGGAGTGGCAATTGCTTATGTTTCCCGACTCCTCCTATTTCGGGAATGCAAGTCAATCCGACAGATCTGCTGCTGTTTTTTTCTTCCATTCTTTTTTGATCTTGTTGACTTGTTAACAGAAGAAGTGTGCAAACGTTACAAAAAGAAACAGAAAACAAAGATTCAGTCTTTTAAACCAGAAAAGCGCCACTGCCTGGAAGGACAAATGTGCAATGCAGCAGGGATCATGAAATATAGTGACTCATAATTTTTTGTTGTTGAAAAATTCTCCAGAGAGTGGGAGTTTATGTAAAAGAACACTGTCGAAAGATCAATCCGTTGGCAGGTCTTGATTGAGCTTCAGTGTGTTAAAAGGATAATGGTACAAAACAAGATTTATAGCAAGTCGAATAATATGGAGAAAGTAAAGTTTAAGCGCGTGTTTAAGGAATTTAAATCGGGAATGCGAGGGGAAGTTCAGAGGTCTTCATAGATTTAATCACGAATGGATGTACAAAGCAAGTATTAAGTTGTTGTTGTTGTTTAGTCGTTTAGTCGTGTCGGACTCTTCGTATTAAGTTAAAGAATGAATAACTGTTTAATTTCTCATTTTGCCTATAATATCATAGAATCGTAGAGTTGGAAGAGACCACAAGGGCCATCCAGTCCAACCCCCTGCCAAGCAGGAAACACCATCAAAGCATTCCTGACATATGCCTGTCAAGCCTCTGCTTAAAGACCTCCAAAGAAGGAGACTCCACCACACTCCTTGGTAGCAAATTCCACTGCTGAACAGCTCTTACTGTCAGGAAGTTCTTCCTAATGTTTAGGTGGAATCTTCTTTCTTGTAGTTTGAATCCATTGCTCCGTGTCCGCTTCTCTGGAGCAGCAGAAAACAACCTTTCTCCCTCCTCCATATGACATCCTTTTATATATTTGAACATGGCTATCATATCACCCCTTAATCTTCTCTTCTCCAGGCTAAACATAACATATCTATTGTATACTTCTGTTATAAAGTTTTCAATCAATAAAGCACTCAAAAGAAAAAAAAAGGGGGGCGGGAAGAAAAAAAGAAATATTGACTCATAAAGATTTGCTTTAAAAATAACCAAGATATAGAAAAAGAAAAGTTGACTCCACTTGTGAGTTCCATCATTCTTGAGAATAAAGCTTCTATATAGTCATAAATGGGACCCAGGTGGTGCTGTGGTCTAAACAACTGAGCCTCTTGGGCTTGCTGATCAGAAGGTTGGCGGTTCGAATCCCTGTGACGGGGTGAGCTCCCGTTGCTTGGTCCCAGCTCCTGCCAACCTAGCAGCTCGAAAGCATGTCAAAATGCAAGTAGATAAATAGGAACCGCTACAGCGGGAAGGTAAATGGCGTTTCCATGTGCTGCTCTGGTTTGCCAGAAGCTGCTTTGTCATGCTGGCCACATGACCTGGAAGCTGTACGCCGGCTCCCTCTGCCAATAATGCGAGATGAGCGCGCAACCCCAGAGTCGGCCACGACTGGACCTAATGGTCAGGGGTCCCTTTACCTTTACCTTATAAATGAGACAGAAATTTGCTTATACTGGTGGCCATGAATGACCAGGGGGCTCTAGGTTAGTTATTTTCCCCTTTCCCTTTTCCTGCTGGGGAAAAAAAAAAGCATCACCCATTGTTAAGGCACAGGAAGCCTCTCTTCCAGGAAAGATAAAACAAAAAACTCAACAGATATTCAACCTTATTCAAGCCTGGTTTGAGTTTCAAACACAGGAAACCAGGCAAAGCCAGGTGTGATGCAACAGGAAAAAATGTGAATCAAGTCCATTCATAAGCAGCAGCCCAATGTGTACACAGGCCTTTCAAAAAATGGGGAACTTTCACAGTGGCCATCATTTCATTCATTCACTTCTTCCGTTCTTCCAGCCTTCCGCAAGCCGGTCCCAGCCAGATGTTTTCCTGGAATACAACTCTCATCATCCCCAACTGTTGGGTCATGCTGTCTGGGGGCTAAACAGGGCAGGTTCGCCATCTAATAGATGCAGCACAAAAGGAAAATGGAACTGGGAGGGAAGAGGTAGAGAAAGCGAATTCAGGTACAATGCCTTAAAAGCTAAAAGAAAGGGAAAGGATGAAAGGATGATCTGCATCTACAGGACAGAAAGGGCGAAAGGGCGAAATCGTTTTAGGAAGAATGAGACCTTGGGATGGTGGAGATGGAGGAGCGAATATTCTGGGCAGTGAGCTTAGCACCAAGGAAGTAAAATAAAAAAATTCCTTCAGTAGCACCTTAAAGACCAACTAAGTTTTTATTTTGGTATGAGCTTTCGTGTGCATGCGCAGAAGTGTGCATGCACACGAAAGCTCATACCAAAATAAAAACTTAGTTGGTCTTTAAGGTGCTACTGAAGGAATTTTTTTATTTTACTTCAACCCAGACCAACACGGCTACCTACCTGTAACCAAGGAAGTAAGTTTGCCTGCCATGGTCGGTGAAGAAAGGGCCATGAAAAATCCCTTAACGTAACGGTTCTGGCACCCTCTCGACTGTGCTGGACTACAAATCCCATTATCCCCGACTATTGATCATGCTGTTTGGGGACTGGGGGAGTGGGGAGATTAGGAGTCCCATGCTGCAGCAACTTGCCAAGCCAGGACATGACAAGAAACTAAACTGGCAGATTGCAGCAGTGATACATTTAGGGGGGGGGAGGCAGGGAAAGGATACTAAAGGATACTAAAGGATACTAAAGGGACATGGGCATATATATGTGCCCGTGGAAAGGGGTGCATATTTCAGGCAAGAACGAGAGGGTGGGGTGCCAATCCAAGGGCCCTTTATTAGTTGCTTTCATCCTGGGGTAAGAGATTCCACCAACCACAAAGGTCTGTAATCTCCACTGACTGGAAAATTAGGGTAATAATAATAATGGTAATTGATTATTTATACCCCACCCACCTGGCTGGATTTCCCCAGCCACCCTGGGTGGCTTCCAACAGAACATTGAAATACAATAATCTATTAAACATTAAAAGCCTCCCTAAACAGGGCTGCCTTCAGATGTCTTCTAAAAGTCTGGTAGTTGTTTATTTCCTTGACATCTGATGGGAGGGCGTTCCACAAGGCGGGTGCCACTACCGAGAAGGCCCTCTGCCTGGTTCCTTGTAACTTGGCTTCTCGCAGGAAGGGAACCGCCAGAAGGCCCTCGGAGCTGGACCTCAGTGTCTGGGCAGAACAATGGGGGTAGAGACGCTCCTTCAGGTATACTGGACAGAGGCCGTGGAGGGCTTGAAAGGTCAGCACCAACATTTTGAATTGTGCCGGGAAACGTACTGGGTTGCCAACCGTTAAGATTGTGGGGGCTGGAAAACAAGCAAGCCTGGCAGGTTTGACTTCTGGGCAAGCTGCTAGCTTGCGCATAGGAAAAGCAGAGGTGCCGCTGTGGATCTAGCGGGATTTTTAAAAAATAAAAATAAAAATCTTGAAATATAGTGAAGGAACCCGCAAGAGCATGTAGAATTAGAATCAAAGAATTGTAGGGTTTGAAAGAATCACAAGCGCTATTTAACTCAACCCCCTGCAATTCAGGAAACTTTTGCCCAACGTGGGGCTCGAACCCACAACCCTGAGATTAAGGGTCTCATGCTCTACCAACTGAGCTACGCCAGCTCACTTACAAGTGCATGTATAAAATAGCATAAGAACAGGAGAAGAAGCTGCTGGATCAGGCCAATGGCCCATCTACTCCAGCATCCCGTTCTCAAAGGGGCTGACCAGATGCCCCAATGGGAAACCCACAATCAGGATTCGAACACAGGGCATTCTCCCCTCCAATAAATGGCATTCAGAAGCATTGCTGCCATCGATCACCCTCTCTTAAATTTGTCCAATCCTCTTTTAAAGCCATCTTTAAAGCCATCGCTGCCTCCTGTGGGGAGGAGTACCGCAGGTTAACAAGAAGAAACACTTCATTTTAACCATCACAAATCTTCCAACATTCACCTTAATTGAATGTCCACAAATTCTAGAGACGATTGTGATTATATTCTTTTTTATTGTGGGGTTTTTTTGGGGGGGGCGGGTATCGTTTTCCGTAGTTTAACTATGGGCTGTGTGAAGAATCGCTTTCCGCTTTCCCCATGCCATGGATTTTTAGAAACTCCTATCAAATCGCTTGCAATCTTCAATCTTTAAATATCCCAGATATTTTCCCCCCTCTTGCAGGAAGTTTTATATAACCATTCAGAAGCCGTTCTTCCATCCCCATGGAGTCTGACTTGGTACACTCCTCTGGGAGTCTTCCACACACACCCCTCCACCTGCAAGTATGGGCTGGTCCCCACTTATAACCCCAAAGTGAATCCTTGAGTCTCTGAGGAATGAGCAAGCCTCTCTTCCAGCCTTTCCGGCTTAAGCCACCCACCTGGTCCAGCCTTCCCGGGACGCCAGTCCCTCCCCATGATGACTAACACTCCTGGAATCTGTTTACGCTGAAAGAGTTGGGGCTGTATTCCTTAGCCTAGCAGAGCTTCCATCCAAGTCCAAGGAAAGAAACGAAACAGGTAAGGAAGGAGAGAAAAAGCAAGTTTCAGCACAGACAAAACCCGCCCCTTTCCGTTGCCAGGAAAACCTCAGAGCTCAAGCCCAAGGAGGGCGCTCTGCTGTCTCCCGGTTCTAAATGGAGTTTCGCCGCTCCAGCACGATTCACATTGTGAATGAAATGCAAAACACAGCGAGTTCCAGTCCTCCCACAGGTTTCCAGCAGCAGGCATTCAGAAGCATGGCTGCCTCCAAGCTTGGTGGCACAATACAGTGGGTAGAAGCCCTCTCCTCCTCCATTAATTTGTCTAATCCTCTTTTAAAGCCATTCAGCTTGGTGGCCATCGCTGCCTCCTGTGGCAGAGAGTTCCATAGTTTGCTGCGCTGCATTAAGAAGTACTTTCTGTTCTCTGTCCTGAATCTTCCAACACCCGGCTTCACTGTCCACAACTCCTAGTGTTATGAGAGGGAGGAAAGCGCTTCTCTATATCCACTTTCTTTGGGCCATGCATAATTTTATAAACTACTAGCACATCCCCTCTGACTCCAAAAACTTCCCCCAAAAGCTGCAACTTTTTTCATAGGGGAAAACACTCCATCCTTGTGATCATTTGAACTGCTCTTTTTTGAACAGAAAGTGCCGATGCCCACCAGCTGAACCCAAACCCCACAGCAGCACACTTCCTATTTGTGACTCTCAGAAAGTGGAATCTAGAGGAACGGCGCCTCCGATTGAGGAGCTATGTAGGGACTGAGAAGCTACTGCCATGCGCTCTGCGTGGGGCTACCTTTGAAGGTGACGCAGAAACTAGAACTAAACCAGAATGTGGCGGTTAGACTAGTGACTGGGAGTGGCCTCAAAGACCATATAACACCAGTCCTGAAAGAGATATATTGGCTCCCAGTACGTTTCCGAGCACAATTCAAAGTGTTGGTGCTGACCTTTCAAGCCCTAAATGGCCTCGGTCCAGTATACCTGAAGGAGCATCTCCACCCCCATCGTTCTCCCCGGACACTGAGGTCCAGCTCCGAGGGTCTTCTGACGGTTCCCTCCCTGCGAGAAGTGAGGTTACAGGGAACCAGGCAGAGGGCCTTCTCGGTGGTGGCGCCCACCCTGTGAAACACCCTCCCATCAGATATCAAGAAAATAAACAACTACCTGACTTTTAGAAGACGTCTGAAGGCAGCCCTGTTTAGGGAAGCTTTTAATATTTGATGAATTATTGTGTTTTTATTATTCTGTTGGAAGCCTCCCAGAGTGGCTGGGGAAACCCAGCCAGATGGGTGAGGTCTAAATAATAAATTATTATTATTATTCCATGCTCACTGGAAGGACAGATCGTGAAGCTGAGGCTCCAATACTTTGGCCACCTCATGAGAAGAGAAGAATCCTTGGAAAAGACCCTGATGTTGGGAAAGATGGAGGGCACTAGGAGAAGGGGACGACAGAGGACGAGATGGTGGGACAGTGTTCTCGAAGCTACGAACATGAGTTTGACCAAACTGCGGGAGGCAGTGCAAGACAGGAGTGCCTGGCGTGCTCTGGTCCATGGGGTCACGAAGAGTCGGACACGACTAAACGACTAAACAACAACAACATTATTCCAAGGAAAAGCACACAACAACTGTTCCACCCGACCTGTCGGGAATTGCTTTCTGACTCCAGAGAATCACACCAGAGAATCAGAGGAAAACCCACCCAACTGAATCATCTCAAAAAGAAAAGCTTCCTGATACAATGCCACGCTGCTCAGTTCCTCGAATGCCCCAGAGGAAGTGGGGACAATCCATTCGGCGCTCCAGTGAGCGAGGCGCAAAAGACTCATCACAACCAGGGTGTAACGTGGCGCACCCAAGGGATCCTTGCAAAAGGTTGTCAAGGCCAGCTTGTGAGATTTTCTGCATGTATTTTGTTTTAGAATTTGTAGGTCTCACACGCAGGGCCAGCGCATCCATTAAGGCAAACTAGGCAGCTGCCTAGGGCGCCAAAATGGAGGGGGCGCTGGCCAGCCTGCCCGCCGCTGTCTGGGGCCGCCTCCACTGCGCCTGTCAGCTGTTGAGCGGCTTCAGGCTGCTATCCCAAGGCGCGCGTGCCTCCGGAGAGCGGCCTGAAGCTGCTCAACAGCTGACAGGCGCAGTGGAGGCGGTGTCACGGTCCGGTCGGCGGGTGTCAGGACCAGAGGCAAGATGGTGGTGAAGAAGCAGGGGTCCAAGAAGCACGGCAGCAACAAGGCAAGGGTCCAAGGAACAGGAGGCCAGATGCAACCAGGCAGGGATAGCGTTGCTGTGGCAAAGAGCTGAAGGGAAATGCTGGGCTTTTATCCCTCCCAGCTCCTGCCACCAGGTGCAGTGAGATCTCAAGTGGCCTCACCTGGGTGATTACTCCTTGCCTCTCCAGCACAAGCTGAGGATTTCACCTGTGTGGCCACGCCTTGCTTCTCCAGCACAAGTTGAGGCATGTCCCAGTCCTGCAAAGCACTACAGGCCCCAGAGCCTGACTCCTGCCCATACTCCTGACAGGCGGCCCCAGGCTCGCACTCCCCGTACAAAGCTCCAGAGGCGTGCGGGGAGTGCGAGCCTGGGGCCACCTCGCCGCGCCTCTCAGCTGATTATTATTATTATTTCTACTTTTTTATTTTTGCTATTTTTTTCTATTTTTTATTCCACTTTTTTATTTTTTCTAAAAAAGGTCAACTACTCTGGGAATTTTTTTTGGGGGGGGGGGGAGAAGGCGATCTTGCCTAGGGCGCAAAAACTCCTAGCACTGGTCCTGCCAGGCAGAAACCCAGACATAGAACTTTACACGTCCTTTGCTTCACCAACTCTCCATTATCCCGTGTGTAGATGGCCTTGAGATAGTGCTTTAGATGTCAATAAATTAATTGCAACAACAACAACAACTGTACCACACATCAGATGCAAATGTATTTTTTTTAAAGATTTTTATTATTTTTCAAATAAGACATACACAAACAAGACATATAATATAACACTGTCCCTTCATTTTCCCTCCACACACCGGTCCACTTCTGCCACCAGTAGGACCCGTGTGCTTTAGGAAACAAAGGGGTCCAATTGTGAATTGAGTTCTGCTTCCCCCCTCCCTCCTCCCTCCATATCCCCCCCCCTGCCACTGAGAGAACAGGGAGGAAGGGGTTATGGGGATCTGCATCCCCCAACTCTTTCATAATCATATTAATAAACCTAGAAAAAGAAGAAAGAAAGAAAGAAAGAAAGAAAAGAGGAAAAAAAAACAAAAAAAAACAAAAGGAAAATTGGGAAGAGTTCAAACTTCCCAGTTCTTATTATTTTAACATCTTAATTGCGACTCCCTCGATAGTCTTCCTCATGGTTTTCCTAACAAATTCTGATTACTTGTGGCGAATTTTCCAACTCAGTTTCAAATCTTAATCTTATAATATTAACTCAATCCTCCTCCTTTTTCATGCTGCCCTCCCACAGGTCCCCTCCTGCCACAAGAGGTGCCTGCAGAGCACAGCACTTCCAAGGTTCCATTTCCTCCTCACCCCTCTGAGCACCCCCTGCCACTGAGTGCCTCAGAGTAAGGAGAGGGGGGTAGGCAGCTTTCTGCCTAAACACCTCACTTAACCTACAATAATTTACAGTAACTTAAAAATTCTTTCCAAACCATTCTTATACTCCCTTAAGGAAACATAACTTTTTTCCCTTTCTTTTTTACATTCCATCTCCTCTCCCTAAGTCTTTTTCCCCCAATTGGTTCAGCATTTCCATTGTCATGCCAAGATTTCGAAGACCGTCTTTCAGAAACCAAAACAATACCTTTTAACTAAAGTTTTTACCCCACACCCATTCTTTCCCAAATCCATCTCCAGGCCTTTGCCCCCCCCCCCTGCCCCTGTCCTTCCCATCCCACAAAAACCCCACTCCACATTTTAACCCCTCCAGGATCTTCAATTCCATTAGACTTTAAGTCCCTTTGTCTCTCATCTTCTTGTTCTGCTTGTTTTTCTTCCTTTTGGAAGTCATATTTTGCTTCATCCCAAACAAATTTGTCATAGTCCAAGTCCTCTTCCAGTTGTTTCTCCTCACACACAGTCTCAGAGTCAGCAGTCTCCAAATTTAAATTATCCTCCAAGTCCTGGACTTGGACTTCAATCTCAACTGGTGGTAAGTTGGGATGTTGCCGTTCCTTGTAAAAATCTTCCCATGACAGCAAGTAGTTCAGCACAGTCTCCTGGAAGGCTCGAGACAGCTTTGTTTTCATACCTCTCGTAACCGCAGATAAACAGGGGGTAGGGAACAATGGGTACTGGAAAATTCCTTTCTCAGACGATCAACTCCATTTTGGCTGTTCTTTTTCTTAATTCTTAACTCAGTCCCAGATCCATTCTTACTTCCAATTTAAATAGTTCTTTCACATTTTCAAACAATTTTTCCTGTTCACAGCAGTGCAATCAATCCACCCGGTCTTTTGACAGTTTGACAGCTTTTGACAGCTGTCAAAACACTCTTCCCCTTAATGCCGCTGTACCTCAAGGGGTGCCGGACTCAGGGGCTGAGATGGTTCCAAAAAGTCTTTTTTCCCTCTCGGGTCCACAGTTTCAAATTCTTTCGTTATTCGGCTTAGGATTTTTTTTTCCAAACGCCTCCCAGTTTCCCATTAGGAAGAGACCGGCTTCCGTTTCTTTAAAGTCTCTCCTATTTTCCAATCAGCAAATTTAGGATTCAGATCAAAGTTCCACTTACTTCTTTAGGGATCTTTAGTTTCAAATTGGAAGAATCCGCCACTTGCCGGGTCAGGACTCGGAGCTTCGCTTCCCGGAGGTAAGATGTGGCCCAAAATGGCTCCCGCGGTTCAACCCCGCCGGCTCACGATCGCTCTATTGAGCTCTCGGGCGGCGGGGGATCCGCCAAACGGAGCAGCCGCTGGACGCCTGAGTCATCGGAACTCTCGATCCGATGCTTTTACGGGGAGTCCGCTCGCTCTGCGGACTCCCCCCCCCCCCTCCGAGAAGCCAGGGACCTCGGCACGCGAAGTCCCTGCGTCCTTCTCACCGCCGCGACGGACCGGAAGTCTCCATCAGATGCAAATGTAGCCTAGGCTGCATACATAGGCCTACCATACATTCAAAGCACATTTCTCACCCCCCCAATAATATTGGGAACTGTAGTTTACCCCCACAGAACTATAATTCCCAGCACCCATGATCCTTGTTTTTTTGTGGCGGGGTTTTTTGAAATGTATGGTGTAGATGCAGCCACAACGTTGGGGGTGGGAAATCTGCCGATTTCTTTTAGTTAGTTAGTTTGTTTTTCATTTTTTCCAGTCTTACATTCAGTTCTCCACACTCCTGCAACAGCTTTGCAGATTTTTAAACGCATCAGCATTTTCCAAACCCACACATTTGTGCTACCAATTCCCCCTCGTACAATGCATTTCTGCACATTCTTTTACCACGCTCTCCCATAACATACAGCAGTGTTTCCCAACCAGTGTGCCTCCAGATGTTTTGGGACTACAACTCCCATCACCCCTAGCTAGCAAGACCAGTGGTCAGGAATGATGGGAGTTGTAGTCCCAAAACATCTGGAGGCACACTGGTTGGGAAACACTGACATACAGTACCCATTTTGGCACCCGTTTCCCGGCCAAAGAGCTGCACTGCAAAATGGAGAGAGAGGGAACCTGTGTTTTGGCTTGCGTATCAATTGGGTAGTTTCACGTTACGTTGCAAACGGAATTGAGTTTTGACCCCCTATCCTCGTGCAGATGCCAGGCACAAGGTAGGGCGAAGCATCACATGCTTCAAAAAGAACAAAATCAAATAGCAATAGACGGAGAGCATGTTCTTTTCTCCCAGAAGACTAGAAACTCAACTAAGCTGATGGGCAGACAAAAGCCAAGGGCTCCTCAGTGCAATGCAGAACGTGCGGAACTCACTGCCACAAGGTGCAGTGGGCGACAGCTACTAGGCTTGGAATGCTGTAAAAGGGGATGAGGCAGAAATCACAGAGGAGAGAGTATGTTCCATCTCCATGCTCAAAGTCTACTGAATTCCAGGACGTTTGTTGCCTTCACGTCCTGCCAAGGACATCAATAAGGTCTTGGTGGTAAAAAAAAAAAAAAGGTAAAGGACCCCTGGATGGTTAAGCCCAGTCAAAGGCGACTATGGGGTTGCGGCACTCATCTCGCTTTCAGGCTGAGGGAGCCGCCGTTTGTCCACAGACAGCTTTCCGAAATGGGGCACCGTGATGGAAACCAGAGCGCACAGAAACGCCATTTACCTTCCCACTGCAGTGATACTTATTTATCTACTTGCACTGATGTGCTTTCAAACTGCTAGGTTGGCTGAAGCTGGGACAGAGCAACGGGAGCTCACCCCGTCACGGGGATTTGAACTGCTGACCTTCTGATCGGCAAGCCCAAGAGGCTCAGTGGTTTAGACCACAGCGCCACCCACGTCTCCCGCAGTCTTGGTGGACGAGGCCAATGGCCCCTCTATCTCAGCATCCTGTTATTCAACCAGATGCCCATTTATGAGAAGGCTGCAAGCAACAACCGGCTCTTTCTTCAATGCATCCCTGCATCTGGAATAGCCATACAGCCAGACTCCTCCTTTAACAATACAATCCTCTCTGTGAGTCTACTCAGGAGCAAGCCACCTGAATCCTTCTTCCCCTCTTAAGCACTGGTTAAACCGGGATACACATTTAAGCCAATTCAGTCAACCTAGACTATCACCCCACGCTTAAAAATAACAGGAAAACCGCCTTTGATATGAAATAGGGCATTGTAAAAGTTTTTGGGGTTTTTTTTTTTAAGAAAAGGAACCAGCTAGACAAACCAGCCTCCTTTGCGTCCACATCCTAGGCGACTCCGATTCCTAGCAATCTACAGGCTGCCCTGTTCATCGAAAAGCAGTCTGCGCATGCTCTACAGTCCTGTTACGTCGGAAGAAGCCAGGCTTGAATCCGACTTGGGCTCCTTGCCTTCGAGAAGAGAGGACAGTCTAATTCACAGATGGTCCGATTTCACGGGCCAAGGCAGTGGGGGGGGGGGGTCCTCAGTCGCTACTGAAAAATCCCAGCTGGTCAAAGGGGGTTGGACTAGATGTCCCCTGGGGCCCTGTCCAATCTACAATTCGAAAAAAGAAGACGGAAAAACAACTTGCCTTATATTGAAACCAACATAGCTTGCATGGTTCGTTGCCGGCGGCACCTCTGAACAGTTCTGGGCAGCTTTTTATGCCTGGCTGTTTAAGAACCTGGGATGCCACACCCCGCCCGCCTCCCACTGCCAAATTTCCTTTTCTGTTCAGCTGCAGAACCTGCTTCCTGGATGACACACACAACACACACGCCACAGCCCAGAGGTACGATTACAAAACCATCCCGGGCAGAAGGTTTCAAGCCAGCCGCCCAATTCGTTTCCTCCTTCGCCCCGGCTGTTTATAAACAAGCCCTCCTGCTTGCAGCCTGGCGATGGGCAAGGATTTAGTTTTGAAAGACCGGGAGCCTGGGAGGAAGATCTAGGCAGTGGCTAAACTGCCACGCCAAAGCGGCTGAAGAATTTACAGAGGGGTGAATCTCGAACAAAGGAGCTTTGAAAAGAGAGAGGCAAGCATTTAAAAAATGCCAGTGCGGAAAACGCTGAATTGAAACTTATAGAGAAGTGCGGTTTTGTCAACTCTGGCCAGAGAATCGGGCCAACGGCCCATCTAGTCTGGCATCCTGTTCTCATAAAGTCATCCAGAGAGGGAAATCTGCAAGCAGAATCCTGACACAGCCTCCTCCTGCGGTTTTCAGAAACTGCTACGGTGGTACCTTGGTTCTCAAACGCCTTGGTACTCAAACAACTTGGAACCCAAACACTGCAAACCACAATTTTACTACTAAGATAGTTAAATTGCTGTTTTAGGGGTTGTTTTTAAAAGTCTGGAATGGATGAATACATTTTGCATTACTTTCTATGGGAAAGCACTCCTTGGTTTTGGAACACTTTGGTTTTGGAACGAACGTTGGGAACGGATTCAGTTTGAGAACCAAGATACCACTGTATGCAAGAAGTATTGCAGCATCTGACCAGGAATGCATGTTTGTAGGGTTTTTTTTGTCAACTTGGCAACCCTGGCCAGGCTTTGGAGTTCGGCAGTGTGGAATTGAAACTGTGGAACTCCCTCCCTCAGGAAGCAGCTGGCCACTGACCCAGATGGCATCAAAAGAGAATTACTGTACAGTGGTACCTTGGGTTTTCAAACTGCAAACATGCATTTTATATCTAACGAGACCATTGATCCATAAAATGAAAGCAATAAACAATGTACTGCAGTCACACAATCCATCAGTAGCTGAACTGGGCTCCACAGTCACAAAAACAAAACAGAGCCCCCAAAACGCAAAATAAATAGCAAAAACAGACAGACCTCAGCGTAACACTCAAATTGGAAGAGCAACACTCAAAACGGAGCATGTTCAGCTTCTGAAAAAGGTTCACAAACCAGAACACTTACTTCCTGGTTTGCAGTGTTTGGGTTCCAAGTTGTTTGAGTACCAAGGCGTTTGAGAACCAAGGTACCACTGCAGACAAATTCATGGAAGAGAGGGCTATCAAGAGCTACTAGCCTGGATGGCTGTTCTCCGTAGTTGGGGGCAGCAATGCTTGCAGTTGTGGGAAACTGCAGGAGAGAGCATTGAAGAACTAGGAGTTCCTTTGATGACCTTGGGAGAAAAGCAATGACAAACCTAGACAGCATCTTAAAAAGCAGAGACATCACCTTGCCGACAAAGGTCCGTATAGCTATGGTTTTCCCAGTAGTGATGTATGGAAGTGAGAGCTGGACTATAAAGAAGGCTGATCGCTGAAGAATTGATGCTTTTGAATTATGGTGCTGGAGGAGACTCTTGAGAGTCCCATGGACTGCAAGAAGATCAAACCTATCCATTCTTAAGGAAATCAGCCCTGAGTGCTCCCTGGAAGAACAGATCGTGAAGCTGAGGCTCCAATACTTTGGCCACCTCATGAGAAGAGAAAAATCCTTGGAAAAGACTCTGATGTTGGGAAAGATTGAGGGCACTAGGAGAAGGGGACGACAGAGGACGAGATGGTTGGACAGTTTGACCAAACTGCGGGAGGCAGTGGAAGACAGGAGTGCCTGGTGTGGAGAGCCCATGGGGTCACGAAGAGTCGGACACGACTAAACGACTAAACAACAAAAAAAAACACCAGGCAGGCCCTACAAATAACTAAGAGATGCATTTTAAATAAAAGGGCACATTCTTCCGATGTAAAAACATGCAGATTCCTGAACCATCCGCGGGCCCGGATTTAGAAGGCAAGCGGGCCGCATCCGGCCCCCGGGCCTTAGTTTGGGGAACCCCCCTGCAAAGTTTGATCTCAGATTTTTATTTTTTGCAAGCCAATTACGGCCCCACACCAATCCATTCCATCCCCACAAACCCACTTTGGCAGAGCACCCCAGGACAAATCTTGTTCTGTAAAACTGTAGGCCAAACCAGTTAGCCAAAGAACACAAAAGCCTCTCACGTGCCGCAGCCACCAGGCGTTTGCTCTCCGGCAAGAATGCAGCTCAGCAAAAGCACCCCATGGACTCCCTCTGCTTCAGAGAAGCGCTAAGGGAGTCCTAACAAAAGCCTCTTTGTATTCTCGGGCGCTCGCTCTTTGCTCTTTGTAGGTGGCGAGATGCCAAGCCGATCCTCCTTCGCTTGATGGGCCAAACCCGAGTGACCTGGGACAGAACATTCCTGGACCAGCCAGCCAGAAACGGAGCTTAGGTGGGAGACGGAGGAGGGATAGACAACGCATTTATTGTAGGGCTCGGGAACCTCTAACACCTCTCCAGGGACATACAAGAGCATGAGAAAAGCCTGCTGGATCAGGTCAATAGCCCATCAGGTCCAGCATCCTGCACTCAAAGCGGCCAACTAGATGCCTCAATGCGAAGCCCGCAAGCAGGATTCGAACACAAGACCCCACTCCCTTCCTGCGGTTTCCGGCAACTGGTATTCAGAACCATTGCTGCCTCCTACTGTAGGGGCAGGGCAGAACTGTCGCAGCAAGTAGCCCTCTCTTCCTTGAATTTGTCCAATCCTCTTTTAAAGCTATCCAAATTGGTGGCCATCACTGCCTCTTGAGGGAAGGAGTTCCACAGTTTAACTATGCGCTGCCTTCCTTTTATCCACCCCCATCGTTCAGCCCGAACACTGAGGTCCAGCGCCGAGGGCCTTCTGGCAGTTCCCTCCCTGCGAGAAGCGAGGTTACAGGGAACCAGGCAGAGGGCCTTCTCGGTGGTGGCACCCGCCTTGTGGAAAGCCCTCCCATCAGATGTCAAGGAAATGAACAACTATCTGACTTTTAGAAGACATCTGAAGGCAGCCCTGTTTAGGGAAGTTTTTAATGTTTGATGTTTTATTGTATTTTTAGTTTTGTTGGAAGCCACCCAGAGTGGCTGGGGAAACCCAGCCAGATGGGTAGGGTATTGATTAATTAATGAAGAAGAAGAAGAAGAAGAAGAAGAAGAAGAAGAAGAAGAAGAAGAAGTTCTGAATCTTCCTCTCACCCGCTTTCTGGCTTTGTGACGTTCCGAAGGACCTATATCTCTACAGGTAAAGGTAAAGGTAAAGGTAAAGGGACCCCTGAAAATTAGGTCCATTCGTGACCGACTCTGGGGTTGCGGGCTCATCTCGCATTATTGGCCGAGGGAGCCGGCGTATAGCTTCCAGGTCATGTGGCCAGCATGACAAAGCCACTTCTGGCGAACCAGAGCAGCGCACAGAAACGCTGTTTACCTTCCCGTTGTAGCGGTTCCTAATTATCTACTTGCACTTTGACGTGCTTTCGAACTGCTGGCTTGGCAGGAGCTGGGACCGAGCAACGGGAGCTCACCCCGTCACAGGGATTCGAACCGCTGACCTTCTGATCAGCAAGCCCTAGGGCTCTGTGGTTTAACCCACAGCGCCACCTGGGTCCCTCTCTACAGAGGAAGTAATAATTCTAAATACTCGTGCTCCTCCTGGGCAAAGAATTCGTATTTATTTTGTTGGCATCCGTCCGTCTTAGGAGACAAGGGAGGAGCGTGCCTTTGGGAGTGAAGTCAAGCTGTTGGAAGGTTGCCTGCTGTGGATGTAGAGCAGGCATCCCCAAACTTCGGCCCTCCAGATGTTTTGGACTACAATTCCCATCTTCCCCAACCACTGGTCTTGTTAGCTAGGGATCATGGGAGTTGCAGGCCAAAGCATCTGGAGGGCCGCAGTTTGGGGATGCCTGATGTAGAGAATGATACAGGAGAGACATGTTTTGTTGCAGCCAGGGCAGATGAAGGTTGTGCTGCTGCAGATGCGTCAGGCGTTTCTTCTCTCTGTACCCCTCCTGGCGGCCATCACTGCTGCGGATGCAAAATCTGTGTCTGCCTGCCTCCAGGGACTGTGGTTGCCTGCAAGGATTCTGAACTTAACATCTCTACTAAGGGGATCTGAAACAGAGTGACCGAGCAGGAGAGAGGCATTTGGAATCCTAGCAGATAGAAGATCTTGATGCCATAAAAGCAGCAGTTGTGGAATTGGTCGATTTCATATTAAGGACAGTGCATGAAATGTGGAACTCCCTGCCACAGGAGGCAGCGAGGGTCGACAACCTTGATGGCTTTAAAAGGAGATACTACAGGAGAGAAAGCTCTTGTGCTCAGATCTGGCATTCTCCCCAGAGCTGCCCTTTGTGGGACACTGGTTAATGTGACACAGCCAAAAGCAGCCTTAAAGTTTCCAGGCTGCAATGATTGCCTCCCAACTTCCTCCTAGATGCACAGAATTGATGAGTGGCATGGCTTGGAACTGCTGAGGCGGCCATTTTTCGGTCAGTGACCAGGAACAGCTATTTAACTCATGACAGGGAATAACCTTGAGAAGTTATGGAAACCTTAGCTGCTCAATGCACAACTGCCTGTTCTAATGGTAGCTTCTTGCGGCTGAAAATGGAGAACACCAACCACAGGGTGTTCGGGTGTGTGTGTGTGTGTGTGTTAGGGAAGGGGTAGTACCACTGGTGGGGGGCACATCGTGCTCCTTCTGGGGTAGTTTGTTCACCTTTGGACTCGGCTCTCACCTGTGGCTCCAAGAAGCTGCCCGCATGTGACAGCGGCCACATTCCCGGGAAACGGCTTCGACTGGTTAAGGGGTGATATGTTAAGGAAGGTTAAGGGGTGATATGAAAGCCACGTTCAAATATATAAAAGGATGTCATATAGAGGAGGGAGAAAGGTTGTTTTCTGCAGCTCCAGAGAAGCAGACACGGAGCAATGGATTCAAGCTACAAGAAAGAAGATTCCACTTAAACATTAGGAAGAACTTCCTGACAGTAAGAGCTGTTCGGCAGTGGAATTTGCTACCAAGGAGTGTGGTGGAGTCTCCTTCTTTGGAGGTCTTTAAGCAGAGGCTTGACAGACATATGTCAAGAATGCTTTGATGGTGTTTCCTACTTGGCAGGGGGTTGGACTGGATGGCCCTTGTGGTCTCTTCCAACTCTACGATTCAATGATTGGTTTGTTAAACCCAGTGCTAGATTTACATATAAGCTAAACAAGCTATAGCTTAGGGCCCCGCTCTCTTGGCCCCCCCCCAAAAAAAAATAAAGGAAAAAAACAACCTGGATGTACATTTCCAAAATGTAAGATAAAAAATAAAATAAAACCTATTATCCAGCAACAGTGTTTTGTGTTGTGTAGGCTCCTATGATGTAAGACTTTCAGGCTTTCTCAAACTCGGCCCTCCAGATATTTTGAGACTACAATTCCCTTCATCCATGACCACTGGTCCTGCTAGCTAGAGATCATGGGAGTTGTAGGCCAAAAACATCTGGAGGGCCGAGTTTGAGGAAGCCTGATGTAAGTAACGGACCGCGCCTGCTATCTAAGATATCACTGGTTTGCTCATTTCTATAGAGAGGGTGCCCACATTCTACATGCTCACTGGAAGGACAGATCGTGAAGCTGAGGCTCCAATACTTTGGCCACCTCATGAGAAGAGAAGAATCCTTGGAAAAGACCCTGATGTTGGGAAAGATTGAGGCAGGGGCATAGCCAGGATCAAAACTAGGGGGGGGGGGGCAAGCCATGGTCGTTCAGGGGCGGGGCCAAGGCACGGAAGGAGAGGGGCCACGAAGTGGGCGGGGCTAAAGGGCCAGCGGGCCTGATGACATCATCGCGGTGGCAGCAGCGGCCACCTTGTGCTTCTGGGGCTGGTAGCGTTGGCGGCTACCCTGCTTGGCTGGAGAGGACGGGAGGGTCGGGCAGGCGAGAGGGGGTGGCAGGGCGAGCGAGGGTGAGGCAAGACACGGCCGCAGCCACGACGGCTCCGAGGCGTTGCTGCATATCAGCATAATATTTCAACCATGGTTCAAGCCCCACCTTAGGAAAAAAATCCTGCATTGCAGGGGGTTGGACTAGATGACCCTTGTGGTCCCTTCCGACTACAATTCTATGATTCTATTGATATATTACCATAGCATATGCATCGTTCTGCTTTCTTGAATTGTCCTACTCCTAGGCATAGCAGCCAACTCCTAGAGGCCTAGGTGCCTCTCTTCCCCCCCCCCCCAATTACTGGTAAATACCGTATTTGAAAGAGTCATCCCCCCATGTTGATGGGCTTTCTATGTGGGGCTTATCTGCCCCCCCGTATTTTATTAAGGATGGAAGAGGGAGGGAAGGAAGGAAGAAATAGAGAGAGGGATAACTCATATTTGTGGGTGCCTCTGGGTGACGCTGTGATGCTGGAACTCTGCATGTACAGGAGCCTTGTAAGCAGCTTTCTCTCTGCTTGATTTACAGCAGGCACGTCCAACAGGTAGATTGTGATCTACCAGTAGATCACTGGATGTCTGTGGTAGATCACTGGTAGGTCACTGGCACCCCTAAAAAAAGCTCACCCAAAATTTTCCTCCTCCCTCAAAAAAGTTGAACTATGACCTGAAGCCCTAAACAAAAATGGGCCTCCCTCCCTCCTAAAAGAAGCTCAACAAGTTTGACCTAAACCCCAAAAAACAGGGCTTCCCTTCCTTAAAAAAAAACTCAACAGCTTTGACCTGAACCCCCCCAAAAGGGGGTAGATCACCCCCAGTTTTAAACTCTGAGTAGATCAGAGTCTCTTGGGAGGTGGCCACCCCTGATTTACAGTATACAGATGCAGGAGGAGGGGCAGACTGGAACACCAATGCTTTTTATAAACATCACTGTGTCTGTCAAAGCTACAGCCCCCCCCTTTCTTATTCACTTCTTTTTAGCCTTGCAGAGCCACCTTAGTCAAATTGAATCCTCTGAGTCTGCACCCTCATTAAATCGCCAATAGAACTCTTAATGCTCCTGAATGCTCATTAACAACTCCCACTTAAGAACAATAGGGTGAAATGGTCAGCTATCGAATCTTGCCTGGGGATATATGCTCCATTGTCTTAACTGCTTAACTACTGGTAGCCACTTTGCTTTATTTATTTGATGTGTTTTTGTTACTGCTGTGTCCCCCCCCCCCCAGCAAGCGGAGACTTAGCTGCTCTTGCTAAAGCAAAGCCCTTTCCACTTCAGTTTTTGGAGGGGAAAAGTGCTGGTTATGGTCTGTAAAATACATTAATTTTTTTGCTTCTAGGGGGGGGCAGCTGCCCCCTCCTGCCCCCCCTGCCTACGCCCATGGATTGAGGGCACTAGGAGAAGGGGACGACAGAGGACGAGGTGGTTGGACAGTGTTCTCGAAGCTACGAACATGAGTTTGACCAAACTGCGGGAGGCAGTGCAAGACAGGAGTGCCTGGCGTGCTCTGGTCCATGGGGTCACGAGGAGTCGGACACGACTAAACGACTAAACAACAACAACAACTTTCTGCATGTGCAAATGGCTTGAGATACCTATGAGGTCCATAAGTTGACATATAGCATATATTCAACACAAAAAAACCCAGTGACAATTTGTTGTTGACAAAGGACAGCTGGACATATAAAGGACCCCATGACCTTCAGTAGCTTAGGGCCTCATCAAACCTAAATCTGGCCCTGGTTAAACCAGATGAGCACAGCCAATGGGTCTCAAACCCTCAGTGAATTAGAGGCTTCCCATGTGTGCAAAGACAGAATCGGGCAGACTGAGCAGATGAGACCAAGATTGGGTCCAGTGGTCAACAAGGCAGTCTCTGCACATGCCATAGAGGGAACTGGGGCTCGTTCACCTGGGAAGGGAGCCTATCTAGAAGAAGGAAATCTCCGATCCTAAACCTTGTGGAATACCTTTGGGAGAAGAAAAGGCTCCGGAGTAAACCCTGCACAAATCCAAAATGGAGTCCCTAAGGCGGTTGGGTGGTGTCTCCTTCCGGCAACTCCTGCAGCCTAGCTGGTGCCAAACGTCTTGCTCTGCTTTCCTTTGGACCAGAGTGAGGTCTTGTTGTCTGGGCAACCCAGGACCTCTGTACACACTGCTAGTGGTTTAATTGCTGTACCACCGGCTTAGCGGTTGTTGGACTACAACTCCCATCATCCCCGTCCATTGGTTAAACCGACGGTGGACGATGGGAGTTGTAGTCCAACAACATCTGGGCGCCCGAGGCAGATGAAAGCCAGTGTAGGAAACAAGAGCTTGGGAAGCAGAGCAGCATGACACAGGTGCATCGCAATGGGGGGGAGGCGATGGGGGGTGGTTCGCCCCGGGTTCCACTCTGAGGGCGCAGACTTTTTACCAGGAGGCTGGAGGCTCAGCTTGGGAGTCGCGGAGGTGGGGGTGCCAAGCGGGATGCTGCACATGCGTCATTACGTGGCGGGGTATCGCCGCCCCCGCGCCTCCAAAGCCGCGCGCCTCCATCTACAAACTCCAGGTAGAAAGCCCGCTCAGCGCATTGCATGCAATGTTACGTAGTGGCGACACCCCCCCCCCCCCGGGGTGCATGGCAATTTGCTGCTCCGGGTGTCGCGGCGCCTCGCTCGCTACGCCCCTGGCATGACATGATCCTGGAAGGTCAGAGCTGGAAGGAACCTTAGAGGTCATCCAATCCAGCTTAATGCAGGATGCAACGGCAGTCTTCAGTGAGAGGTGAGCACCCAGCTGAACATCAATGTGTCCAACCAAGGAGGGCCCACAACCTCACAATTTCCGCTTTCCTTCCCTGCTTTGGGGACAAATGACCTGTTGCTTGCAGAGAACCACATTCTTGAGAAAACCATAATGGGGACACCTAGTGGCCAAATGGCACAACTACATCGGAGCGTTGGAATCAGGCTTACCGTGTTTCCCCCTTTTTAAGGCGTAGTCATAAAATAAGCCATAGCAGCATTTCTAAGCATTTGAGAAATATAAACCGTACCCCGAAAATAAGCCATAGTGATAGGCGCTGTGCGGAAGAGAGCACTGAGCTCCCCGAGTCAGCAGCAGCAACGCCGGCCGCAGCAGTGTTTGCTGAGTCCTTTCTTGCTTTTGGGACTTGGTTACTGTGCTGGCTTGGGATGGTGTGTGTGCAATTGCTGTTGCTGCTTCGTGTTTTTCAGCAGGATTCTCTGGGTGCTAAGCACTTTCCCCCGTTTGTTTGCGAAGCAGCACTCGGCTGCAGCCCCTGCCTCTCCCGGCGGCTGCATGAATGCGAGGCTGGTCGATCCCCAGGAGGCTGTAGTTGATCGCTATCTCCTTTTCCATTTCTTTTGTCTTTGAGCACCCGGCCCCGCCCCCTCTCCCCTTCGTGGAATGAAGAACAGAGTTTTAGCAGCATTTCCTCATTATAAAAAAAAGGTCAGGAACTTTTACTTTAACCTCAAAAATTGGATATTTCCTCTCTCTAAAAACAACTCTGACCTGAACACCAATAAAACGGGGGTAGATCACCTCCAGTTTATAAATCCGCAAGTAGATCGCAGTCTCCTGGAAGTTGGGCTATATACTTTGGCTGATTGCAAGCCTTTGCATCTTTAAAAAACAAAAACCATGCGCTTCTCAGTCTTAATTTTCCTTTAATTCATCCCCCTATACCCTCCTCCAACCATTGCCTCCTTCCATTCCTTACCCCCCTCCCTCTCTCCCCACTTCCCTCACTCCTGTGCGATCTCATTTAGTCATATACTTGCTTTTTCTGTTGTGTTGTCTATTTTATATTAAATATTATTACCCTTTATGATGTTATTTTTCCCCTTGCGATAATTATTTATTTTTTTATCTTTAACTAACTTTCCTTTCCATATTTTTCCATATATAACTCAACACTTTCCCATTCCTTCTTAACTCTTTGGATAGAGTGCCCCCCGCATTATTGTTGTTAATTTTACAATTCCTGGATTTTTTATGGAACCGAACAGCTCGGGTGCTTCAGAATGTGCCTTCTGTTGCTACAGGGCTTCACTATTTGACCCCCCCCCCCAGGTTGGGATTTTTAAAGTAGTTCTGTGGGTCCCAGGGCGCAGAATCACCCCCGATCCTTTCCTTTGTCTAAACAGACCTCTTCCCCCCTGACTTTGGAAGGCTGTGCTTCAAGGGTGATACCAGGGGTTTTTTAAGACCTGCGCATCTTAAGGATTGTTACAGTCCATAACTTCCATTGCTTTCTACAGGGTTGGGGGTTTAAAGCACTGCCACCCCCCACCCCACCCTGCAGGCGCTCGGAACTGGCAGCGCCAACAACGCGTCCAGCAGCGTGCAGAAGAGAGCACTGAGCGTCCTGAGCCAGTGGGTCCCACTTGTACCAGCACTTTTTTTTAAAAAAAAGACACCCCCTGAAAATAAGCCACTGTGTGTTTTTTTGAGGGAAAAAAGTTATAAGACGGTGTCTTAAAAAAGGGGAAACACGGTACAGACACATTTAAAGCCCTTTCCCCAGGGGTAACTGTAGTTTACCCCTTGCAGAGCTGCAGTCTCCAGCACCCTTAGCAAACTACACTTCCCAGGATTTTTTTTTTGGGGGGGTGCTTTATATGCATGGTGCGTACGCAGCTAGAGTCAGACCATCTAGCTTAGATTCGCCAATAAAGAGCAAAACTCTGGGGATTCATAGGATTGTGAAATTGGAAGGGACCCAGTGGGTCATCTAGTCTTAGAAAATGCACATGAAATGTGTTCTCATCACCAAACATGGCAGGCAAGCTTATTGCCAAAGGACTTTTGCCCTTTCTCCCTTGCTTGGACCATCCTCCTACCATAATTTTAAGTTTTAAGACTTGGCACCTGATCTTGCTTTTTTCCTCATCCCTCCCAGTTCTGCTTTCCTTTGTTGCTGCATCTCTTAGACTGCAAGCCTGCAGACGGGGACTGTCTCGTTTTTCCTTGTCTGCATGCAGGCCGATCTGGGAGTCTGCTTGGCTAAAGAGCAGGGTGCAATTGCAAATAAATAAAGCTTTCCACAGGGCAAGCTCTCAGTCTCCACGTCCTACTGTAACTAAATACAACAAAGCATTGGATCCCCTGCCTCCACTCCCCGGCCTTTCTCTTTTGTTGTCTTTCATGCTGTAATCTCCTGGGGATAAATAAGCTTTTAAAAATTAAATGATCAAACCCAGCATTTATTTCTCACTTTCTTCCTAACACAACTTTCTGCGCCCTAACACGGCCATATCTACACAAAACATTGAAGGCACATTACAATCCCCAGAAATCTTTTTTTTTTTTTTTGCAGGGAGGGAACACTTTGCCCCCTGTAGAGCTACCACTCCCAGCACCCAATAAACTACAATTCCCAGGATCCTGGGTGGGATGAGGGAGCCATGCGCTTTAAAATACGTTCTAAATGTACTTTAAAATGTACAGTGTGGATTTGACCACACAGAAAAACATCCAGAGGCCTTTGCTAACACAATATCGAGTCGAGAAATTTCTGTACCTTTGACAAGAGTAAACCAAGACCTCACAGCCACATCCCCCTAAAATTGCATCTCAGCAGATTGTGCATAGTGCAGGGCTCTTTGCAAGCTCTATTCTTTCCCTTTTTGACAGCAACGGGCAGGGGAAAAATTTATAGAGAACGTTTCGGGTTTCGTTCAGTCGCCCGTAACTCACCCGCAGAGAAGACAATGGCTCATTCTGCTAGAAGGTGGGGGTCAGGCGACACCAGCAAGGCACGACCACAGGGCAAGGACCTCGGCCGAGCTGCGCATCGTTTTCCTCTGTGACACACGGATGGCCTTTGCTCTCCTGTCTGGCCCTTCCCCAAAGTCCCAGCCCTTCAGGAGAATTCTGAGGCTCACATGCTTCCCTGTTGACGGAAGTCTCTCCCAGGCCAACCCTTCGGATTTGCTCTCCGAAGGAAAGGGGGAAAGAGAGAGAGGCACATCTATGTCTCCCAGGATGCACTGCAAACGCATTCCTGGTGCTCATGGAAACTGCTTGAACGGCAGCCAAGACCTGGAAGCCTTGGCAGAAGGCCGCAGCGGCTGTTGCCGAACCTAAGCTGGCAAGCATCTGAGAGAATTAAAAAGCAAGGAGACACACATCACGACTGACAGCTCTAAGCAGACACTGGGTTCAGCATCCAGGACGGAAAAACAGACATTGCTCTGCAGCAAGGATATGAAAGGTCCTTGCCCACAAAGAGCTTACAGTCCAACTGGCAGGGGACAGGAAGTGTGGATAGTTACACAACCGCACACTCAAACTTGACATTTTGAAATGTGAAACTTAATTGCGAGGGGTCTGTTTGGCATCCACATTGTTACCTACACAGAGTTTGTGGCTTGCCCCGCAAGAATGCAAGGCAGAGGATATTACTGAGGGTGCCACAGCACTTATGGAGGAGGAGTACATGTTGATCTGCTGGTCAACGCAAATCAAAACTCAGGATCCAACCATGACTGGTCGCCCCACCTCCACCCCAGCCCCCAAGAGTTCTCCTCCCTACCCTTTATCGAAAGAGGGAAATTGGGCAGTGGTAGTGGTGGGGGGGAGAGATAACCAACCCTCTTCCGGTGTAAATCAGCTTCTGCGTCTGGTCGCCTGGAGGACATCGCTGCTCGTCATAGGCGAGCGGCCGTTCCACAGCTTGCACAGCTCTCTCATTTTCCCATCTGCACAATCAGGAAGGGGAGGAAACCAGGCGATTCAGACCCGGTTCCTCCGCCCGAGAGAAAGCAGGCCTGGGCTAAGTTAATAAGCCGGGTCTCCGGGGAGAGCACAGTCCGGGCACAAGCAGCCAGCAATATCATCCTGCTGCTGACCTGGGAGATCGCACCCATCCACCCCGGCTGCTCCCCGGGACCAAGGCTGCCGAGTGTAAACGAACCCAGCCTAATGAATTAATTAATGCCTCCCCAGGGCTGCCTTTGTGGCTGCAAGGGAAGCGGCCGCAGATTGCTGGAGGGTGCAGAGCCATCGCCGGCAGATGCTGGGGGGGGGGTGAGCTGGTGGCAGGCAGGCGATTGACAAGACAGCTAGCAGCCAGCTAGCCGGGCCATCCATCAGCCACCCTTTGCAGGCTCCGCTTCGCAGAGAGAGACAAGAGGAGCGAGATACAGACAGGGGGGAAGATGGCGCTGGACCACCCCATGAGACCGACCCTTTGTCCGTTCAGCGGGTCGCCCTCCTTGCTGTTATGCTACTCCCGGACTGCGCTGAGTCAACTGATAGAGGTAAGGAGAAAGACCCCCTCGGAAAAACCCCTGCATGGAATGGAATTATTATCCTTTAAGTGCGTTCGGCACCAGGGCAACTCAAAGACGCTGTTTGGCCAGTCCTGTTTTGGGTTTCGGGTGGTAGAAGCCAGAGGGGCTTGGCTAAACTCATTTTCTTCCTATGATGATCCAGACATGGAATTTTGCACCCCGAGACAGACAGCTGGTTTATCTGTATTGGGGGAGGCCTGGGGGAGAGAAATCAAGTTTCTAGCTCTCATGGCCGAGGTTTGTAAGAAAGCTTGCCCAAGTCTCAGAAATGTGGCACGGGAGTTTGTATGGGGGATGCCCAGCCCATGTAAGAGAGAACTTATTTTGTAGTTACTTATCGTCATGTATAGGGGGTGAGCTGCCAGGTCAGTGGGTATTTTCTTCCAGATAGGGTTGACCCTCGGCGGTTTTGTATTTAAAGATTTGCCCTGGACCCCGTAGAGAGGGCAACTGCTACCCTCCCTCTTTTGCTCTGGGGCAAGTCTGCCTGCCTTGAACAGAAGTGAAAAGGGGGGGGGGATTCTCAATAATTATATTTTCTTTCAAATTCGTGTGCTGTTCTCCAGGGGTGGAGGTGCCCTGGTGATTACGGCTATATAGAGGAGAGAGCTATTAATGGCTCTATTAATGGCTACTTGCCACAAATCAGTGTTAGAAACTGAGATATATAAGCTAATCGCCAAATAACACCTTAAACCTGGGTTACGGTCCTGCTTAGGCCCTGTTTAGGGAAGTTTTTAATCTGTGATATTTGATGTATTTTAATGTTTGTTGGAAGTCGCCCAGAGTGGCAGGGGAAGCCCAGCCAGATGGGCGGGGTATAAATAAAATTATTATTATTATTATTATTATTATTATTATTATTATTATTATTATTATTATTATTACGGTCGGCCCAACAGAATGTCTAGGTGCCTTTTCCCCTTCAATGAGAGTTGTTATTGTTGTTTTTGTTAATTTTATATACTAATTTTGTATCTTAAAGAAAAAATCTCATTGCAGTTAACAACACATTAAAACATCAAATACAACAATCCAGAATTAAACAAATTCAAGCTTCAAGGAAAATATTTCGGATCCTTCTCTAAGGGATATTTGGCTTTCCCTATACAGTGGTACCTTGGTTCTCAAACTTAATCCATTTCAGAAGTGTGTTCCAAAACCGAAGCGTTCCAAAACCAAGGTGCGCTTTCACATAGAAAGTAATGCAAAACGGATTAATCCGTTCCAGACTTTTAAAAACAACCCCTTAAAACAGCAATTTAACATGAATTTTTATTATCTAACGAGACCATCGATCCATAAAATGAAAGCAATAATCAATGCACTGTACTATAAAATAAATAAGACATTATTGTAGATGATAACAATTAAAAAATAATAATTCCTTACCTGCACTGATGAGAGCCATTGTTTGAATGGGGGGCTTTTATCCATTTCTTCAGTCACACCATCTGTCAATCAGTAGCTGAACTGGGTTTCACACAGTCACAAAAACAAATGAACTGAAAAAGCCACAAAAAGCGCAAAATAAATAGCAAAAATAAAAGCGCCAAACTTTATTCGTTCCGGAAGTCCGTTTGACTTCCGAAATGTTCAAAAACAAAGGCGCAGCTTCTGATTGGTGCAGATTGGCGCCCCAGAAACAATAGCCAACAGCCACATCGGACGTTCGGCTTCCGAAAAACGTTACTTACTTCCAGATTTTCCAGCGTTTGAGAACCAAAGCGTTTTGAGTACCACGGCGTTTGAGAACCAAGGTACCACTGTATTTGTTTACCTGCTTAATTTATAGAGCTGCCCCATAGCAGAAGGACTCTATGAAGACAGTGTGGTGTAGTGGTTAGAGTGTCGGATTAGGACCTGGAAGATCGGGTTCAAATCCCCACTGGGTCCTGAACCTCCCTGGGCGACCTTGGAGTCAGTCGCAGCCTCTTCACCTACCTCACAGGGTCGTTGTAGGGATTAACTGAGGAGGGGAGTGAATAAGGTGGGAGACAAAGGCAATAAATGAGCTCTTCTGCTGACCTGCTTAAGAAAGCTGGAGGGGCCGGCCAGGTGGAGATGTTAGTCGCCAGCCTGGTACCCAGAAATCTCAGCATTGCAGGTGGTTTGATTTACACAGTAGCAAAAGCACCTTCTCGTCTGAGCGGCATTTACAGGTAAGAGGCCCTGTACCTGGATCAGGCCCATCTAGTTCTCACGGTGGCCAGCCTGCTGCCTGTGGGAAACCAGCAAACAGGATCCGAGCACAAGAGCAACTCTCCCTTTCCTAAAAAGCCATCGATAGCCCTCTCCATGACTTTGTCCAATTCTCTTTTAAGGTTGGCGGGCGTCACTTCCTCCTGTGGCAGGGTGTTCCAAAGTCTAACACACGCACTGCATGGAGGAGGACTTTTTTCTTTCTTTTCTTTTCTTATTAAAGATTTTCTTGGTTTACAGAAATATGTGCAATGCCTCTCGTAACGTTTTTGCAAATCAGTTTCATTTGTTGAGACATTGGGAAGAAAGGGGGAAAAGAGGTAGACGAGGGAAGAGTGGGTGGGGGTGGGAAGGGGATGTTTCTATTTTGCTTAATATATGTGGGGTTTATTGTCAGCGTCGCTTGTGCAGGTTCTCTGCAGTTCGCTTGCGTTCCTTTAGTGGTGAGAGATGTTGGGGTTGGCCTAGGATATGGTTGTTCATTTCATAGAATCATAGAGTTGGAAGAGACCACAAGGGCCATCCAGTCCAACCCCCTGCCAAGCAGGAAACACCATCAAAGCATTCTTGACATATGGCTGTCAAGCCTCTGCTTAAAGACCTTCAAAGAAGGAGACTCCACCACACTCCTTGGCAGCAAATTCCACTGTCGAACAGCTCTTACTGTCAGGAAGTTCTTCCTAATGTTTAGGTGGAATCTTCTTTCTTGTTGCTTGAATCCATTGCTCCGTGTCTGCCTCTCTGGAGCAGCAGAAAACAACCTTTCACCCTCCTCTATATGACATCCTTTTATATATTTGAACATGGCTATCATATTACCCCTTAACCTTCTCTTCTCCAGGCTAAACATACCCAGCTCCCTAAGCCGTTCCTCATAAGGCATCGTTTCCAGGCCTTTGACCATTTTGGTTGCCCTCTTCTGGACACGTTCCAGCTTGTCAGTATCCTTCTTGAACTAGACGCTAATTTCACAATTTGAATTTCACAATTTGAATTCCGGACATTTCCGGGAAATTCTGGATGTATCACAACCCTACACAAGCTGTGCTCTTTTGAGTGGCACAATGGGTTCAGTCAACTAGAAGGTTGCTGGTTCGAGCCCACCCAGGGATGGCTGTCGGCAGGGTTCCTGCATTGCAGGGGGTGGGACTAGATGACCCTCGGGTCCCTTCCGACTCTACCATTTTATAATTGTATGCTAAGTGTTCACAACTGATTTGTCCAGCTCAGCTACTGTATCCACAGCCTGTGCAGACAATGCACGTTGCATGCAGGAAAGTGTGGAAGCATACAGTTCAGTGACGGGACACTCACAACATGGAACTGGTGATCGACTACGCCAGATGCTGAAGAGCAAAAAATAGGACATATTTGCCAGTGCCTGGGCAGGGAGAGAAGATGCTAACCTAGATAGCCCTATGGTTGGATCCTGAAGGATCCTTTTTATGGCCCTAGAAACTCTAACCCATGGGTAGGCAAACTAAGGCCCAGGGGCCGGATCCGACCCAATCGCCTTCTCAATCCAGCCCGCGGACAGTCCGGGAATCAACGTGTTTTTTACAGTAGAATGTGTCCTTTTATTTTAAATGCATCTCTGGGTTATTTGTGGGGCATAGGAATTCGTTCATTTCTCCCCCCCCCAAAAAATATAGTCCACCCCCCCCCCCAATGTCTGAGGGACAGTGGACCGGCCCCCTGCTGAAAAAGTTTGCTGACTCCTGCAACCACTGGGTCACATTGCCTCTCAACTTCATTTTCGAGATAATCCTCTAAGGCAGGGGTCCCCAAACTAGCCCAAACTAAGGCCCGTGGGCCGGATGCGGCCCAATCACCTTCTAAATCCGGCCTGCGGACGGTCTGGGAATCGGCATGTTTTTACATGAGTAGAATGTGTCCTTTTATTTAAAATGCATCTCTGGGTTATTTGTGGGGGCATAGGAATTCGTTCAATTTTTTTTTCAAAATATAGTCCGGCCCCCCAAAAGTTCTGAGGGACAGCAGACCGGACCCCTGCTGAAAAAGTTTGCTGACCCCTGCTCTAAGGCCCTGTTCTCCCTTCATCTTAAGGTAAATGAACCACAGGATGGAGACTTTCTGATGTTTGATAACAAAAAAGGATGTTCAGCCTCATCACAGCCCTACTTTTGATGAACAGCATCTTCACTTTGATGAACAGCAAATTGGCTTCTGGTTTTATTGTTGTTTTAGCCCACTTGTTTGGATTTTATTGTTTGGCATTGTTTTAATTTCCTCTCCTGTTGTTTGCTGCCTTGATTTATTTTTCTTTTATGGGAAAGGAGGAGACAGCTGTTGAAAAGAAGTAAAGGAATAACCAAACATGCATGTCTGAATTAGCTCTTGTCCAGTTTTAAAACTCCCAGACCGCCAGTCCCCGAGTGCTCCCTTAGTACCAAAGGAAAAAAACAAGGACATTTTAGCAAATTCAAAAAATCTGCCAGGACAGAAAGCTCACCCCTGAAAAAGAGGACAAGGCGGGTGGCAACCCTAAGCCAACTTGGTCTTAACTGCGGGAGAATAAAAAGCTACAAATCCGTCCATGAGCTTGCCAAGTTGACCCTCAGTCACCTGAAGCAAATTCAGGTCACTTTTGAATCCAAGCAGATCCCCAATTTCCAATACGCACCATCTCAGTAGCAAGTTTGCAAAACCTGCTCCAGATACAGACCATCATTAACAGCAATTGGCTCCGCCCACCTGCTCACCACCTCTGAATATTTAAAGCAGGCACCAGTTGCAAACACAGAAAGGGGGAAATTGGGGGTATTGTTCAAAATATCATTATTATCACCATTATTTCATAAAATCTATACACCTCTTGATGGTTTTAAAAAACAAACAACCTCCAAGCAGTTTACTAAAAGGAATAAAACAATATAGTTGCCACTAATAATTTAAGACGTTTGAAAAATTAAAACAACACGCTAGAAATAGATTAAAACTCACATCAACTTTCTGAACATCTGGCATATTTAACAAAAATGTTCTGGGCAGGTGTTGAAAATAGTACAGTGGAGTTGCCTGCCTGGTATCAATAAGCAGGGAGTTCCAAAGTGCAGAAGTTGCCACGCTAAAAGATTGCATTCTTACAACCCATGCAGCAATTTTTTAAAAAAGTTGCCCTCTGAATTTGCTTGCCTCAGACTTTTTGCCATGATTAGTAGAGACAACGCAGTTCTGTCTACCAGGTCTTAAGAGGCAAAGATGAGTTGAAACACACACACTTCTTGTGGATGTCTCAGAGAGCAAATGTTATCTTAACTGTATCCCAGATCTGACTCCCAAAGTAACACAGAAGCTGCCTTCAAACAGCACACATTTTGACCAGATGTTTGCATGCAAGACATCTTCACATCTTGCTATTCAAGCATCACACATCCTCCTACCGTACCTGAGCTTTGTCCTCCTGGGTCCCTGGTCAAATCTTGGTAGCCTCTTCTTTTCTTTTCTAGGCCACTGTGTCCTTTTGAAAAGCTTGTGCTCCCTCTAAGCCTTCCCTTTCCCTCTTTTTGCTTCTTGAAGACAGACTTTGCTTCAATTTCCTCTTTTTAAAAAGCTCCCATTTGGAGAAGGAGGCGGGTCTAAAAAGCAGCAGCCCCGCCTCCTACCCAAATCGACTGACAGTGGAACTTTGCAAAAGATGGAGGAGGCCGATGATTGGGGAGAGGAATTCTCTTGCATAAAGCTACACGCCTACATTTACCTGGGAGTAAGTCCCATTCAACTATCTGGGGCTTAATGCTGAGTAGACACGCCCAGAAGTGCAGTGTAAAGTCTTCCTCGTGGGCCAGAGGTTCACTGGGGTTTGAGAAAGGAAGAAGAAGAAAAGGAGAACTGGTTATTCCCACCCACCAACACCAAGATCTGCAGAAAAAAATGTGTGTTAAAGATTCCTGTAAAATCCCTACGGTTGCATAACTAGCAGCAAGGTTGCCAGCTGCTTTTAACTGGAGAGCTCCTGCACCTTTAATACGGGGAGGAAAAGCAGCTTTTCTTCTCAAAGAGCTGGGAAAGTACTATTGGACGCCCAGGTGTTATGTACTGAGCTGAATCCAAGAACAATAGGATCCAGAATGCAGCAGTCTGATTGGTCCACAGGAGCCACCCAATCCAGCTCCAGGTGGAAGTGAATCAGGACCTGATTGGACTGCAGGAGCAGCCAATCAGGCTGCTGGCAGAAGTCAATCCGCAACCTAGAATCATAGAATCATAGAGTTGGAAGAGACCACAAGGGCCATCCAGTCCAACCCCCTGCCAAGCAGGAAACACCATCAAAGCATTCTTGGCATATGCCTGTCAAGCCTCTGCTTAAAGACCTCCAAAGAAGGAGACTCCACCACACTCCTTGGTAGCAAATTCCACTGCCGAACAGCTCTTACTGTCAGGAAGTTCTTCCTAATGTTTAGGTGGAATCTTCTTTCTTGAAGTTTGAATCCATTGCTCCTGATTGGCCTACAGGTGCAGCCCTGAAGTAGTCAATCACACAAGGCCCATTGTGTAAATAATGTATATAAGCAGGCGTTTTGGGGAAAGAGCCATTCCTTCGCTTCTTCTCCTTTTGCTACTACAAGCTGAATAAAGAGCATGAAATTCACTCTCGACTCCGAGTATGGTTACAGGTAGGTAGCCGTGTTGGTCTGGATCGAAGTAAAATAAAAAAAATTCCTTCAGTAGCACCTTAAAGACCAACTAAGTTTTTATTTTGGTATGAGCTTTCGTGTGCATGCACACTTCTTCAGATACAGTGAAATGGAAGTTTCCAGGCACTTATGTAGAGAAGGGGTGGGGAGGGGTGGGGATGGGGAGGGGGGATCACTCAGAAGGGTGGTGGAAATGGGTGATTGACTGACTGATAGCTGTTGATGACCGCAAACGACTGCAAATGGTTTTGCATGAAAAAGCAAGGGTTGAGATGGGTGAAGATCGCTTATCATGTATAATGAGATAAGAATCCGATATCTCTGTTCAAACCAGGTCCCTCCATGGTTTTGAGCTTGGTGATAAGTTGCAATTCAGCAACTTCTCTTTCCAGTCTATTTCTGAAATTCTTTTGTAGTAAGACAGCTACTTTGAGATCTTGTATAGAATGTCCTGGGAGATTGAAGTGTTCTCCTACTGGTTTTTCTGTCTTCTGGTTCCTGATGTCAGATTTATGTCCATTTATCCTTTGGCGTAGGGTTTGGCCTGTTTGTCCAATATAGAGAGCTGAAGGACACTGTTGGCATTTGATGGCATACACAATGTTAGAGGATGAGCAATTAAATAGTCCTGAGATGGTATGTTGGATGAAATATACTCCGAGTATATTTCACAAGGAAGATGAATGTTGGAAGATTCAAGACAGAGAAAAGAAATGATTTATTCACACAGTGCTTAGTAAAATCTGCGAGTTCAGCTTTCTCCCAATTGAAGCGAAGAATGTTTGAGGACCAAGACATTTGCAAGGAAACCAAAATGCTTGTTTGCAAAGCTATTGTACTACCAACCTTACCGTACGCTTGTGAAACATGGACCACTTATAAACACCAACTCCTCGAAAGATTCCCTCAATGGTGTCTCCAGAAAATTGCACACCTCACATGGGAAGACAGGCGAACTAATACCAGTGTACTGGAAGAAGCAAAGATTACCAGTGTGGAAGCAATGATTCTTCAACATCAACTTCCTCGGACTGGTCATGTTGTGCGGATGCCTGATGATCGTCTTCCAAAGCAACTACTCTATTCACAACTTAAGAATGGAAAGCAAAATACTGTACCAGTGGACAATAAAAGAGTTTTAAAGACACTCTCAAGGGAAACACTGGCCTGCAAGCGCTCCAATTGGAGAACAGCCTTTACCAAAAACATCATGGACTTTGAAGACACTCGAACTCAGGGCGAAAAGGACAAACCAGCTAAGAGGAAGGCACATTTGGCAAACTCTTTCCCGTGATCAACTCCCACCCGGAAACCTATGGAAGAACATGTGGATCCAGAATTGGCCTCCATGGTCACTTACAGACTCATTGTTAAGACTGTGTTTAGGGAAGACAATCTTACTCAGTTATGAGTGATCTCCAAAGAAGAAACAGTGGAACTCTCTCCAACAGGAGGCAGCGATGGCCACCAAACTACAGTGGTACCTCGCAAGACGAAATCAATCCGTTCCACGAGTCATTTCGTCTTGCGAAAATTTTGTCTTGCGAAGCGCGGTTTCCCATAGGAATGCATTGAAATTTAATTAATGCGTTCCTGTGGGCAAAAAAAGCTCTCCTTTCAATGAAATGGGGCCATAGCAAAGCAGCTTAAGGCGCAATCCAGCGCTCACAAACCCCGACTCACCCGCCAAGCCCAGGAGCAGCCACAGCAGCCACTTTGCCCCCAAGCGCCACGGCCGCTCCGGACGTTTTGAGGCTCTGGGGAGGGGGAAGCAGGAGGAGGGCCAGGGAGAGGCTCTCTCCCTCCTTCCCCAGCAGCCGGACCCTTGTGCCCAACTAGACAGCCAGCCCGTTCGCGTGCAGGCAGGCTGGTTGTCTGGTTGGCTTCTCCCATTCGCGAGCCCACTAGCACCCAGCCAAGAAGGGGCTCCACTCCCTCGGGCTTCTGCACGGCAGCTTAAGGCGAGAGTGAGGGGGGATCCAGCTGCTGCTCGGCTGCCGATGGCCATTTCAGTGCGGCGGCGCCAATCGCCATGTCCTTGCAGAAGCCTGGCGGTGGCGGTGGAAGCGCGAGGCGGGCGGGCTCCCCGGAGGAGGCTCGGTCTCCCTGATGGGCCATCCCTGGACTTTCTCCTCCTTGCGGCGCCCCAGCCCTGCTTCGTCTTGCGAGTCTGCAAAAAATATATATTGCAAAACATTTTCGTCTTGCGAGTTTTTTGTTGCGCGAGGCGTTCGTCTAGCGAGGTACCACTGTAGACGGCTTTAGAAGGATTCCACAAATTCCTGAAGGAGAGAGGGCTATCGATGGCTGGCAACAGCTCTACCTGGAACTACTAGGGCTTGAACCTGGGACATTCTGCATTCCAAGCAGATGCTCCGCCACTGAGCTGTGGCCCTGGGGAAGGGGGTTAACCCAGTCTGACAACCCCTGTCTCCTTCATTCCATTGCAGTCGGCTCTGCAGACATCAGAAAGCTTTTAGCAGTCTGAGAAAACACATCAGCTGCTAATAGCTAGAGATCGAGTTGCAGGCAGAAGGCACCAGGGAAGGGGGAAGCTGGCCACCCTGCGCTCTCATGGCAAAGGGGTGGATCCTGCAGCAAGATGTGTCCAGTTTGGGGGGATATTGGCAGACTGGAACACGGGGAGAGCTTGTTTCCTGTTGCTCCAGATAGGACCTGAACCAATGGATTTGGATTCCCAGGAGATTCCGATTAAACATTTAAAGAATTTCCTGATGGTAAGACAGGGGAAACGGACTCCCTCACAAGCTGGTGGACTTTCGTTGGAGGTTTTCCAACAAAGGTCACATGGCCATCTTATGAAATCGCAGAGTTGCAAGGGACCTCTGAGGGTCATCCAACCCAGCCCGCTGCAATCTGTCGGGGATTTTTGAGCTGCGATTCCTGCATCGCAGGGGGGTGGACTAGATGACTGCTGGGGTTTCCCTTCCAAGTTCTGATTCTAGACACCGGGCTGGAAAGTGCGCTTATCTATGTTGATGGATATGTAAATAACGTAAAGCAATTTACATCTTTTTACGACTGGGGGGGTCTCCCAGGTGAACCTGGAGGGATAACAGCCCTACAAGGATGTGATAGGGAAGGCTGTGTTTCAGCACAGTGGCTGCTCACGTGGATTCTATCTTTTAACAGCACACTGTCTTCCGAGAGGGAGACAGAAATGCAACGCTCCCACAATGGATTGTTGTGACGGATTGGGCTGGCTTGAGTAGAACTCCAGGGTGTTAAGTGTTAAACCCAGCCTCTTAGTTGATTGGCGGCATTCCATTCCATGAGGGGCGGGACAGCCGCGGGTTTAAAGAGGATGGGTAGCCGTTAATTCTGAGAGAGGGAGGGTTTTGGGAGCGTGAGCGTGTGGGAGGTTGTGGAGTAGGTTACTAGAGTAGGTGTAGATGAGGAATTAGTTAGGTTTGCAATTACAGTGGAACCTCGGTTTATGAACACCTCGGTTTACGAATTTTCGTTTTACGAATGCCACGGACCCATCTGGAACAGATTAATTCACTTTCCATTACTTTCAATGGGAAAGTTTGCTTCAGTTTATGAACGCTTCAGTTTATGAACAGACTTCCGGAACCAATTACACCCTTGCTTCGGGTTAAGTATGCTTCAGGTTGAGTACTCCGCGGACCCATCTGGAACGGATTAATCCACTTTCCATTACTTTCAATGGGAAAGTTTGCTTCAGTTTATGAATGCTTCCGTTTACGTACTCCGCGGACCGTCTGGAACAGATTAATCCACTTTCCATTACTTTCAATGGGAAAGTTCGCTTCAGTTTATGAACACTTCAGTTTATGAACAGACTTCCGGAACCAATTGTGTTCATAAACCGAGGTACCACTGTATATGATAAACAAGAACAGTGCTAATGAAACCACAAGCTTGTACACATGAAACTTGAATGCAACCGTTAAGATTTTAAGACATTAAATGTTAAGTTTAAAGTGCCATTTAAACTATCGTCTGTGTGATCTTTCCAGCAGAGGTATCTATTGCTCATCTGGTGGGGATACTCATTAAAAGGACAAAACCCCTATCTAAAGCAGAAGGGATAGTTTGTTGTCCCTTGAGTGCACCGAGAGGGGGAGGAAGAGGGAGACTGGTTCAAGGGTGACTGTTATGTACTGAGCTGAATCCTAGAACAATAGGATTCAGAATCAGCGGGAGCTACCCAATCCAACTCCAGGTGGAAGTGAATCCGCAACCTGATTGGTCTGCTGGAGCAGCCAATCAGGCGGCTGGCAGAAGTGAATCTGCTACCTGATTGGCCTGTAGGAGCAGCCAATCAGGCTGCAGGCAGAAGTCAATCCATAATATAATTGGCCCACAGGTGTAGCCCTGAAGTAGCCAATCACGCAAGGCCCATTGTGTAAATAATGTATATAAGCAGATGGTTTGGGGAAAAGAGCCATTCGTCTTCTCTTCTCCTCCTTGATGACTATGAGCTGAATAAAGAGCATGAAATTCACTCTTGACTCCGAGTATATTTCACTGGCGACGAAGGTGGGATTCTGCTGAGCTGACCGCCACCACGCACTGCACCGCAGCACCGCCACCTGCTGCACCGCTGCATCGCACCGTGCATCCAGGCTTCAGCTCCAGGACCCAAGGAACCCAGAATGGCAACCGACAGCAGCTTCTCGCCATTCAAACCAGCATCAGGAGACTGGGAAGGGTACGCCGCCCGTTTCAACTTCCTCCTGCAAGCGAAAGAAGTCACCAACGATGCCATGAAGAGGGCGACATTCTTCAGCGTCTGTGGAGAGGAGACGTTTGAAATCGCCCGGGCTCTCCTTGCACCTAGAGATGTTGCTACCGTCTCTTACAAAACAATAATGGAACGGCTGAAGGAGCACTTCTCACCACAGCCCTCGGTGGTAGCTTGCCGAAATGCCTTCTACGCAAAGCGGCAAGCCCCGGGGGAAACCATAACTGGGTTTGTGACCTCCCTCCGCCAAGCCGCCCGGTTATGCAACTTCTCAGAATTGGAGAACATGCTTCGTGACCGCCTCGTCGGTGGCCTGAGGGACGAGATGTTGCAACGACGCCTCTACGCCAAAAAAGACCTCACGTTCCAGATTGCTCTGGAGGAAGCCCTGGCAACCGAAGCCGCCGAGAGGTCAACGCAAGAGGCACGACCGGCCCCGCCATCCCAACCGAGGGTCTACCACGAAGACCTCACCGACGAATCCGAATCTGACAGGGAGGAAGTACACCGAGTACAGCGGCGCACTCAAGCAGCACACACACCACAGCAGCCTCGACGAGAAGGAGGGAACTGTGCAAGCTGCGGGGAGAACCACGAGAGGAGGACCTGTCGTTTCCGCAACGCAGAGTGCAGGCAGTGCAGAAAATTGGGACACATCGCCCGGGTGTGTCGGGCTCGACTCACCCGTCGACAAGCATCAGATGACCGACCCAGGAGCCCCAGGTCACACGGCACCATGCACCAAGGCAACTCGACGGAGATCACGGACTACCAGGTATTCCAGTTGCCCCATCCCAGCACAGAGAAAATTTATATAGAGGCACAGATAGAGGGAGCCCCATGCCGCATGGAGCTGGACACGGGTTCAACTCTATCCATAATCTCGGCCCGAACATTAAGGGAACTGTGCCCTAATGGGGGTCCCAAACTAAGGCCGGCCCCATTCACCCTCCGGGACTTCCAGAAACGTAAGGTCCCTACTATGGGGGTGGGGACCTTCAGGGTGCAATATCGAGGGCGAAAGCAACAATTGGACTTGCTGGTAGTTAAGGGCCCCTACGTTAGCTTACTGGGACTGGCATGGTTTGGACCTCTGGGGCTAGCCGTTACCGGGGTGAACCGCACTAGCTTACAAGTGGACGTGGACGCCATATGCAAAGAGTTTCCAGGGGTTTTCGATGGGGCATTGGGACGATATACAGGACCCCCCCATTGCCCTACAGCTGGACCCCGCTGTACGACCCATCAGGCACAAGGCCCGCCGGGTCCCGTTCGCCCTGAAACCCCGCATAGACGAGGAATTGGACCGGCTCGTGGAGCAAGGAGTGCTGGAGCCGGTGCCCAACGCCCCCTGGGAAACTCCAATTGTCACACCCGTCAAGCCTAACGGTTCGGTCCGCATCTGTGCAGACTACAAATGCACCATAAACAAGGCTCTCACGGCCCATGCATACCCAGTGCCAGTGGTCAGCCATGTCCTCGCCACCCTGGCTGGGTCAAAAATCTTTGGCAAACTGGACTTGGCCCAAGCGTATCAACAGTTGCCTGTGGACGAAGCCACAGCAGAGGCTCAGACGATTGTGACGCACAGAGGGGCATTCAGAGTTAAGCGGCTGCAATTTGGCGTTAGCGTGGCACCAGGCATATTCCAGAATCTAATGGACTCTCTCCTTAAAGGGATTCCTGGCGTCACCCCCTTCTTCGATGATGTACTGATCGCCGGGCCCACACCAGAGGAATTTGAGGACCGCCTCCGCTCCGTCCTGCACCGTTTCCAGACGGCGGGCCTCAAGGTGAAGCGGGAAAAGTGTTTACTGGGAGTGCCGCAGGTGGACTTTCTGGGATTTAAGGTGGACGCAGAAGGGGTCCATCCAACCGGTGACAAGGTACGGGCCATCTGTGAGGCCCCAGCGCCCAAGAGCAAGCCCGAACTTCAGTCATTCTTGGGACTATTGAACTTTTACCATGCCTTCCTTCCCCATAAGGCAGCGGTAGCGGAGCCCCTACACAGACTCCTAGATAAAAGGGCCCCTTGGGCGTGGGGCCAGCGACAAAGGGCCGCATTCCAGGCAGTCAAGGACTTGCTCGTCTCGAACTCGGTCTTAGCACACTTCGACGAGAGGCTGCCAGTGGTGCTGGCATGCGACGCCTCTCCCTATGGCATCGGCGCTGTCCTGGGACACCAACTCCCGGATGGAAGAGAGGTGCCGGTGGCATACTTCTCCCAGACGCTTGCTGCAGCCGAACGAAACTACTCACAGATTGACAAGGAGGGTCTGGCAATCGTGAAGGGCGTAAAAAAATTCCATGATTTCTTGTACGGGCGGCCCTTTACCATAGTGACTGACCACAAGCCGTTGCTTGGCCTGTTTGCCCCTGAGAAGCAGACCCCCCAAGTGTTGTCTCCACGTGTCCTCAGGTGGTCAATTTTCCTTGCCGGCTACCAGTATGCACTAATCCACCGCCCTGGGAAGGCGATGGGCCACGCAGACGCCCTCAGCAGGCTACCACTACCAGAAACAGGCCCCGACCCAGCGCCTGCGCAAGAGGTTATGACCCTGGAGCTGCTTCCCGACCGACCCATTCAGGCACAAGAAGTTGCGCACCATTCCACAAAAGATAGGGTCATCTCCCGGGTCCTGGACTGGGTGTGGCGAGGATGGCCCAGCAGCAGCCCCGGGCCAGAATTCGCTGGCTACACAAACCGCAAACATGAACTGTCGGCCCACAAGGGGTGCCTGTTATGGGGAAGCAGGGTTGTTGTTCCCCAGCCCCTCCGCAAAAGGGTCCTCACAGCCCTACACGAGACACACCCAGGGGTAGTGAGGATGAAGGCCCTTGCCAGGAGTTATGTGTGGTGGCCGGGGATTGACAGAGAGATAGAGGCCTGGGTCCAACACTGCCAGACCTGCCAAGAATCCCGCCCGGATCCCCCAAGGGCCCCAGTCCAGCCCTGGGAGTCCGCCCGACATCCATGGTCACGCTTGCACGTGGACTTCGCTGGCCCCTTCCAGGGAAAAACATTCTTCATAGTGGTGGATTCCTACACCAAATGGCTGGAGGTCGCACTGGTACCATCCACTTCTACGGCGGCAGCCATCCGGGTACTACGTAAGCTGTTTGCGACCCACGGGCTCCCTGACACCCTCGTCTCGGACAATGGAACCGCATTCACGTCAGAGGAGTTCCAGACCTTCACAGCGCAGAACGCCATCCGCCACATCCGCTCAGCACCATTCCACCCTGCCACCAGTGGCCAAGCGGAGCGCATGGTGCGGACCACCAAGGACAGCCTCCGCCGCATGACACAAGGGGACTGGGAATACCGCCTTGCCGCATTTCTTCTAGCACAGCACAGCACCCCAAGCACAACGACGGGCCGGAGCCCAGCTGAATTACTAATGGGCCGGCGCCTTGCAACTAGACTGGACCGACTTCACCCCGACAGAGCTCAGGATGAGGTAGTGGTGGGGAAAGGCAGGAACCCCCGGACATTTGTGGCCCAGGACCCAGTGTATGCAAAGAATTTTGGGGCAGGCCCAGCATGGGTACCCGCCACAGTCACCAAGGTGACCGGTCCCGTGTCGTACGAGGTACTAACGGAAGGGGGGCAATGTTGGCGCCGCCACTGCGACCAGCTACGACGACGATTCCCAGGAGGAACCCGGGAGGAGAGCGGGACAGAGGGGTCCCAAGGGGACAGCAGGGCAGTGAGGCCTGTAGAGCGAGAGGGGTGGGCAGGGGAAGCAGAAGCAGTAGGCACAGAGGGGCGCCCCGAGGCTGGAAGGACACCGGAACCAGAGCTACAACCTAGTGGTTCAGTGGCGCCAGACCAGACAGCCCTGGCACAGCCAGCAGCCTCGGAACACGAGCCAGAACCAGAACCCCTGACCAAGGAACACCCCAGGCCACAACGCACACGGAGGCGGCCAGCAGACCTTGGGGACTACGAATGCAACTTCCCGGGCAGGACTGGAACTTAGAGGGGAGGGGTGTTATGTACTGAGCTGAATCCTAGAACAATAGGATTCAGAATCAGCGGGAACTACCCAATCCAACTCCAGGTGGAAGTGAATCCGCAACCTGATTGGTCTGCTGGAGCAGCCAATCAGGCGGCTGGCAGAAGTGAATCTGCTACCTGATTGGCCTGTAGGAGCAGCCAATCAGGCTGCAGGCAGAAGTCAATCCATAATATAATTGGCCCACAGGTGTAGCCCTGAAGTAGCCAATCACGCAAGGCCCATTGTGTAAATAATGTATATAAGCAGATGGTTTGGGGAAAAGAGCCATTCGTCTTCTCTTCTCCTCCTTGATGACTATGAGCTGAATAAAGAGCATGAAATTCACTCTTGACTCCGAGTATATTTCAGTGACACAAAGTTTCCTCGGGAGGGAGGAAAGCTTCACAGTGGGGAAAGCTCAAGTGAGGAGAACCCCTTACTGGTGTGTACACTAAGCATAGTCTCATATTCACCCCAGAGCTTAAGAAGATACCGGGCCACGTTTGGGCTGGAAAAGTACTCTCATTTTATTTGTAAAACCCACAAGGGATAGGCTATAGGGAAGAGTGGAGAGGTTTAGTGTTACCTCAGAAATCCCTATTAGTGCTTTTTATAATTTGAGAGGTTTGAAAACCAAAGGCGTAAGGTGGAGACATAAATGCAACGCTCCCACAATGGATTGTCCATGGAACGTTGTTCAGTTGGGTGCAGCAGGAGCAGAGGCTGGGCATGGCTGAAAGATGGGCTTCTGCTGCTCAACGGTGCATCTGCTGTAACCCGAACTAACCCTCTTCCTCCTTCCCTAAGAATTAGCTGGCACCAACTGAACAGGGGATCAAATAGCAGACATTAGAATTCCCTAGAAAGCAAGTCTTCCTGGCAGCACTGCAACTTATCTTCTTCCCACTGGTGCAATGGCACAATTCAAAGCGTTGGTGCTGAGCTTTCAAGCCCTAAACAGCCTCAGGCCAATAGACCTGAAGGAGCGTCTCCACCCCATCATTCAGCCCAGGTACTGAGGTCCAGATCCGAGGGCCTTCTGGCGGTTCCCTCCCTGTGAGACGCGAAGTTACAGGGAACCAGGCAGAGGGCCTTCTTGGTGGTGGCACCCACCCTGTGGAACGCCCTCCCACCAGATGTCAAAGAGAACAACAACTACCAGACTTTTAGAAGACATCTGAAGGCAGCCCTGTTTAGGGAAGCTTTAATTGTTTGATGGATTACTGTATTTTAATATTTTGTTGGGAGCCACCCAGAGTGGCTGGAGAAGCCCAGATGGCTGGGGTATGAATAAATTATTATTATTATTATTATTATTATTATTATTATTATTATTAAAAGAAATGAAGCAAGCAAGTTCCTAGCCCTCATGGGTTTGCCGAGAAAGGATTCAAACAGGCTTCTATTGCACTGCATCATTCTTCTTCTTCTTCTTCTTCTTCTTCTTCTTCTTCTTCTTCTTCTTCTTCTTCTTCTTCTTCTTCTCCTCCTCCTCCTCCTCCTCCTCCTCCTCCTCCTCCTCCTCCTCCTCCCCCTCCTCCCTCGTATCCGAATAGATTGTCTTCCATAAACATGGTTTTAACAATGAGTCCGTAAGTGACTGTGGAGGCCAATTCTGGATCCACACGTCCTTCCACAGTGGGGACATTGGTTTCTGGGTGAGAGTTGATCACGGTGTGGATTTGCCAAGCGTGCCTTCCTCTTAGCATGTTTCTCCCTTGCGTCCTGTGTTCGGATGTCTTCAAAGTCCATGACACCTTTGGTAAAGGCTGTTCTCCAACTGGAGTGCTCGCAGGCCAGTGTTTCCCAGTTATTTGTGTTTATACTGCATTTTAAAAAAAATATCTGCCTTGAGACAAATACTGCATACCTAGTCATGTTTCGGCTATTTGGTGGCATTACATAAGCCAGTTCAGAGCAAGGGCAATTTCCCTTTGCTCTGAACTGGCTTGTGTATCTGTCATTGTCAGGGTCCTCTTTTTCGGCAGTGCTGTAAGGGGGAGGTGGGGTGTATTTCAAGGCAGCTGGAAACGCTCACCAAAGTGCACCCCCCAACTCATACTGGGTTTGAAGTTTGATGCAGAACTGTAGCCATGGGAGATGGGGGTGCGGCCAGTTTTTTTTTGCCTTGGGTGAAGCCTCCAGAGGGGCACTATTGAGGCTCCCAATTTGTGTGTACGCAAATGAACATAGGGAGGTGACAAACTGGGTCTTTGACCCGGGTAAAATACAGTGGTACCTTGGTTCTCAAACTTAATCCGTTCCGGAAGTCCGTTCCAAAACCAAAGCATTCCAAAACCAAGGCACGCTTTCTCATAGAAAGTAATGCAAAAGGGATTGTTCTGTTCCAGACTTTTAAAAACAATCCCTAATACAACAATTTTACTATCTAATGAGACCATTGATCCATAAAATGGAAGCAATCAACAATGTACTGCAGTAGCACAGTCAATCCATCAGTAGCTGAACTGGGTTCTACACAGTCACAAAAACAAAACTAAAAGAGCCGGAAAAAAACAAAAAATAAATAGCAAAAAGACAGACCTCAAAACACAAGTGTGGCACTCGAAACGGAAGCATAGCACTAAAAAAAGGAGCACGTTCAATTTCCGGAAAAAGTTCGTAAACCGGAACACTTACTTCCGGGTTTGAAGTGTTTGGGTTCCAAGTTGTTTGAGTACTTGGGTTCCAAGTGTTAGAGAACCAAGGTACCACTGTAAAGCCTAGTTTCGCCCCTGGTTTGAGGCTTCATTCCTTCCTTCGTTTCTCTCTCTCTTTGTTTGTTTCTTTCTTTAAAAATGTTTTAATGGACTTTCTCCTCTATCTTGTGATTTCATATTCAAATAAGAAAGGGGAGGAAGGGAGCAAAGCAATGCAATAGGTGTCTTGCAAATTTTGCAAAAATTGCCATTTGCCTGCCAGTGGGAATGGGAATTAAAATGCATTGAGGAATTAAAATGCATTTCCTTTTTGCGGGAGGTGGGGTTGTTTTTAGGAATGCTGTTTTGCTATTTAATTTGTCTTTGTTTTTACAATTGCACCAAAAGTTCAGTTAAAGAATAACTGTTTAAAAACAAAAATGCATCTTAAATCATAGCTGTCACATTTTCCCTTTTCCCGCGAGGAACCCTATTCAGCATAAGGGAATTTCCCTTTAAAAAGGAGAGAACTTGACAGCTATGTTTTAAATTCAGATAACCTGCCTCTCCCAGTTTGCTAGCAGCTCGGCATTTCTTCAGTTGCAGTATGCACTCTGAACAGCAGGCGGCGCTGCAACCCAGCTTATTAGGCATAGCAGACTCTTGCCAGCAACATTATTTGCCAATGCAATCGCGTATTCCAGCAAGATACGGCTGAAAAAATATTTTTATTAGCTTGCTCCAAGCTTGATTCCGTGTTGAATCCTCACTTGCGCAAAGATCTAAGGGCAGCGCAAGCTTTCTTCAAAGGGTTTTCTGCCTTTGAAGTTTGCTTTTTCAAACATTAATTACGGGGCGCTCTAATCTTGCTAGGGGTTGCCAACTTACTTGCTTCACGCCCTCTTGCTCTGCTCCTCTGCTCCGCTTTTCCTAGCAGCTTTCTCTCCAGTCATGCTTACTTCCAGGTCGGGAGAGTTGCTGTTCTTTAATTTGTAACCACTGAGTGCCCAGATTGACTCCTAAGCCGCTTACAAAAGTTTAAAAAGAATTGCACAGCACTGTCAAAATACAAAATCTTGTTTTCTTAAAAATGTATTCTTAAAATACATGTTTTAAAAAATTGCAATTCAAACTTTAAGGCGAAAACAACCACGGTTAAAAGGTGCAAAGTAATGATCCCATTCAAATGTCACAGTGACTGAAACTAGAGATTCGGGTGGAATCTAGATGCATATAAAAAACACTGTGAAAATGCTTTTTTAATAAAGAGTTTTGAAAAATATATTGAATTTGCCATAAGCTCACCATCGCCATCTTGTGTCTCATTTGTATAGTGCACTTAAAACACACTTAAAACGCGGTATTTTGCAGCTGTATAGCTGAGATTGAGAGATGAAAGGAACTATGTAACAGATGCATCTTCAGAAGCCAGAATTGGTGGAACATTTATACTATTGTCTTCACTTGGCGCCAGAAAGCCACACACTTCACTTCACTTCACTTCACCACCTTTCCTCCCACAAACTCAAAGTGGTGTCCATAATTGTCCTCCCAACCCTTGTCTTATCCTCCCAACAGCCCTGCAAGGTAGGCGATCTTCTTGGCCGGGTGGGGATTTGAACCCATGCCTCCCAGGTCTGATTCTGACAGTCAAACCGCTACATCGCACTGGCAGTTAAAGACACTGCAGACCCGGCCTCTTAATATCCGACATGCAATTTATGGTTTATTTGTGTGCTAAACTGGTTTGATCTCTTTTTCCTGCAGCCGAAGAAGTTTTTGTGTTGCTGCTGACTGTATTTTATTCTTGTGAGCTGGAGAGAGAACGTTATCCGATAGGGCAGCCGATATAATGGTAGTATAATACTAGATTTCGGGACCGTACAATGAAGCTGCAGGTTGAAAGATTCAGGACAAACAAAATAAAGTTCTTGTTCCCGCAGCACATAGTGAAACTGTGGAACTCACTGCCACAAGATGTAAGGCTGTGCGCATGTAGGAACACACACCCCCCCCCAATTTTATTTCATCTCTGAATTCCTTTTGCGCACCTAGAGCTCTGCAGTCTGAAATCTGTGTACGAGCCTTACTAAACCCATCTCTTTTTTTAATTATTAAGTTTATAGATGATACTACCATAATGGGTCTGATTCCAGGTGGACAGGGGAGAGGTTCAAAAAGTATCTACATGGTGCTTAGAGAATAACTTTCACCTAAATATTAGCAAGACAAATGAGATGGTGTTGGACTTTCGAAGGAAGAACCATAGAGTTGGAAGAGACCACAAGGGCGATCCAGTCCAACCCCCTGCCGAGCAGGAAACACCATCAAAGCATTCCTGACATATGCATGTCAAGCCTCTGCTTATAGACCTCCAAAGAAGGAGACTCCACTACACTCCTTGGTAGCAAATTCCACTGCTGAACAGCTCTTACTGTCAGGAAGTTCTTCCTAATGTTTAGGTGGAATCTTCTTTCTTGTAGTTTGAATCCATTGCTCCGTGTCCGCTTCTCTGGAGCAGCAGAAAAAGGAAGAGAGGGGAACTAGCCCCGTTGCGTATCAGGGGAGGGGGTTGTGTGAAGAGAGTATATTCCTTTAAATTCCTGGGAGTTTATCTTAGTGAAGACCTCACTTGGAAAAACAATATAACTCGGGTGGTTAGGAAGGACTAACAGAGACTCCATTCTATCAGGGTCTTGCGAAAGAACAATGTTAAACAACAATTGATGACCTCCTTCTATCGGTCCACAATAGAAAGTGTCCTCTCAATATTGTATCACAGTGTGGTACGTTGGCTCAACAGAGGGTGGTGAACACAGCACATGATATCATGGGCTGTCCCCTGAGCCCGCTAGGGATCGTTGCCTTAGCGGAGAGCAAGAAAAATTCTCAGGGACGATTCACACCCCGGCCAGCACCTCTTTAATCTTCTGCCCTCAGGCAGGAATTATAAAAGTATAACCAGTCGTACCAACAGGCTAAAAACCAGTTTCTATCCGTCGGCTGTTAGACTGCTAAACGGAAAATAATATAGTGCAACTGACTTTCGGGGTTGGTGTGTTGTGCGACAAGCACACAGAGTGCAATGAGATTGAGTGTGTGTTGGGGGGAGGCTCAGTTAATTTCATTGTACACAGGTTGTACATTGACAATAAAGGTACCGTATATACTGGCGTATTAGACGGCTTTTGAACCCAGGAAATTTTTTTCAAAAGTTGGGGGCCCGTCTTATATGCCGGGTCCAAGAATCTGCAGTCACCGCATACGGTGGGGGGAGCTCAAAAACGGCCGCATCCCCACTGTATGCAGTGACCATATGAACGCAAAGAAGCGCGCTCGGGAGGGGGCTGCTCCCCGCCAGGGAGAATGGCTCCCTCATGGCTTTGTGACCTGGATCAGCGCAGAGATACAGTTTTGTGTATTTCATTGGTGTCAAGCTGCTGCCTCTTCTCTTTTTGTCAGCGCAAAGCAAAGGGATCTCTCCGTCTCTCGCTCTCTCCGCTCTCTCTTTCACTGCTGCTCAGCGTCTTTCGCTGGCTGTGTGAGCCTCCGATGTCTCTGCCCCTCTATCGCTATCCTCTCTATGGTTTCTTTCCCCCCCTTTTGCTCGATGTCTCTGCCTCCCTCTCCCTCTCCCTCCTTTTGATCGATGTCTCTGCTTCTCTATCTCTCCTCTCTCTGGCTTCTTTCCCCCTCTCAATAACTAAGCAAGCAAACAAACCACCATTTCCCCGGCTGCAGACTTGAGTGCTGGAGAAGACAGCCTCCCCTCCCCTCCCCGCCAAAAAAGGGCTGGAGTACATCCCAAATTCTATATTTTAACTTGAAAAGTAAGGGGTCGTCTTATACGCCCAGTCGCCTTATACGCCAGCATATACGGTATTATTCTAACATTGTTGTTGTTGTTTAGTCGTTTAGTTGTGTCCGACTCTTCATGGGGTCACGAAGAGTCGGACACGACTAAACGACTAAACAACAACAACAATGTTAGAATAATACCTTTATTGTCAATGTACAACCTGTGTACAATGAAATTACACATTACACATTAGCAATTAGCTCCAGCAATGCTCTCCCGCCTCTGATGTTTGATCACACGACATTAGCCACGAGCCACGAGTATCCTGCAATTCCTCGAGAAATACCGCAGTTTCATCAACCAGCTTTCACCCAGTCTTAAAATATAAGTTGCGATTAAGCTGAGGTGTGTACACCAAGGATAGTAACTGCACATGCTCAGATGACAGGTGTTTGGTCAATCCGGCCCATGCAGGAAGTTAAGACTATATCCTTCCACAGTGGTTAGTTGAGAACTATTTTTAACTCTTCTACGGTATATGGTTTGTATTCTACGGCATTATGCTTTTATTGCTGTAAACAGCTTTGGTCGATAACTTTAATGGTCGATACCTTTAATGGCCCAGGTGGCCAACCCACCAGATGTCAAAGAGAAAAACAACTACCAGACTTTTAGAAGACATCTGAAGGCAGCCCTGTTTAGGGAAGGTTTTAATGTTTAATAGATTATTGTATTTTAATATTCTGTTGGAAGCCACCCAGAATGGCTGGGGAAACCCAGCCAGATGGGTGGGGTATATATATATATATATATATATATATATATATATATATATATATATATATATATAAAATTTATTAAACTAGCTGGCAAAGTCACGCGTTGCTGTGGCTCAGCCCTGTGACTCCCCCCACCCTGTCCCAACCCATGACCTATTCTGTACCCCCCCACTCATCCCTGTGACTCCCCCCACCCTGTCCCAACCCATGACCTATTCTGCCCCCTCCTCCCCCACCCCCAGGTCATCCCTGTGATTCCCCCACTCTGTCCCAACCCATGAACTATTCTGTCCCCTCCCCACCCCACCCTACCCGGCTCGTCCCTGTGACTGGCCACACCCTGTCCTGACCCATGACCTATCCCGGCCCCTCCTTCCCCCACCCCGGCTCATCCCTGTGATTGGCCCCACCCTGTCCCGACCCATGACCTATCCCGCCCCCTCAGCCCAGTCTGCAAAGTCGAGCCGAAATGCTGTGGAGAGGGAAGCTTTCCCAGCTGCAGTACCAGTGTAGCCGTCACTAGAGGGCGGTGTTTTGCAACCTCTCCTGTGCTCCCAGCATCCCTGGCTGTCTGAGTTTGGTGTTCGGGAACAGTGGGTTTTACCTGCTTTACCTGCCATAGGTGTGACATCTATCTACGCAAACAGTATGCAAACCCTCACATATCCGCATGTGACGTTGTGTCCAAATTTGAACGCAATCGGTCAAGCGGTTTCGGTGAAAAGTGGAGACCAACGGACATGGCCAGTTTACATTTTTATATATACCGCATAGATTTACATACTGCCCTACTCACGCAGGACGCAGATCTCAGCCATAGGCCGTCTGGGCCATTAAAGGTATCGACCAAAGCTTTTAAAGTTAATAATATATTAATTCCAATGGGTCTACTTTGAGTAGGGCTTAGCTGGGTACGATCCCTTGACCCTTCCGCCCGTATGCTCTAACACTTCCTGTTCTTTTTTCAGGCCACCACCGAGCCGCCGAAAAAGAAACCGGACCCCATCACATCGGAGACTGTGGTGATCTGGGGCTTGCGCCTCTGGCAAGTGGTCGGGATCTTTGCCCTATTTGTCATGAGCGTCAGTAAGTCCCACCTCTCTGCCTTCCATCCTAACCCCGAGGGCCTCATCCCAGTGTTAGAAACTCAGATATATAAGCTAGGTGCCAAAAGGCTCCTTGAACCAGGGTTACAGTCGCCAAAACGGAATGTCTGGTTGCCATTTTGGGGCAGCTAATTTGGGGCAGAAAAACATCTACTTCTGCTTCATTGACTAGGCAAAAGCCTTTGACTGTGTCGACCACAGCAAACAATGGCAAGTTCTTAAAGAAATGGGAGTGCCTGATCACATCATCTGTCTCCTGAGAAATCTCTATGTGGGACAAGAAGCTACAGTTAGAACTGGATATGGAACAACTGATTGGTTCAAAATTGGGAAAGGAGTACGACAAGGTTGTATATTGTCTCCCTGCTTATTTAACTTATATGCAGAATTCATCATGCAAAAGGCTGGACTGGATGAATCCCAAACCGGAATTAAGATTGCCGGAAGAAATATCAACAACCTCAGATATGCAGATGACACAACCTTGATGGCAGAAAGTGAGGAGGAATTAAAGAACCTTTTAATGAGGGTGAAAGAGGAGAGCGCAAAATATGGTCTGAAGCTCAACATCAAAAAAACCAAGATCATGGCCACTGGTCCCATCACCTCCTGGCAAATAGAAGGGGAAGAAATGGAGGCAGTGAGAGATTTTACTTTCTTGGGCTCCTTGATCACTGCAGATGGTGACAGCAGTCACGAAATTAAAAGATGCCTGCTTCTTGGGAGAAAAGCAATGACAAACCTAGACAGCATCTTAAAAAGCGGATACATCACCTTGCCTACAAAGGTCCGTATAGTGAGAGCTGGACCATAAAGAAGGCTGATCGCCGAAGAATTGATGCTTTTGAATTATGGTGCTGGAGGAGACTCTTGAGAGTCCCATGGACTGCAAGAAGATTAAACCTATCAATTCTGAAGGAAATCAGCCCTGAGTGCTCACTGGAAGGACAGATCATGAAGCTGAGGCTCCAATACTTTGTCCACCTCATGAGAAGAGAAGAATCCTTGGAAAAGACCTTGATGTTGGGAAAGATTGAGGGCACTAGGAGAAGGGGACGACAGAGGACGAGATGGTTGGACAGTGTTCTCGAAGCTACGAACATGAGTTTGACCAAACTGCGGGAGGCAGTGGAAGACAGGAGTGCCTGGCGTGCTATGGTCCATGGGGTCACGAAGAGTCGGACACGACTAAACGACTAAATGACAACAACAACAACAAAATTTGGGGCAGCTAAACCTAGACAGCATCTTAAAAAGCAGAGACATCACCTTGCCGACAAAGATCCGTATAGTTAAAACCATGGTTTTCCCAGTAGTGATGTATGGAAGTGAGAGCTGGACCATAAAGAAGGCTGATCGCCGAAGAATGGATGCTTTTGAATTATGGTGCTAGAGGAGACTCTTGAGAGTCCCATGGACTGCAAGAAGATCAAACCTATCCATTCTGAAGGAAATCAGCACTGAGTGATCACTAGAAGGACAGATCGTGAAGCTGAGACTCCAATACTTTGTCCACCTCATGAGAAGAGAAGAATCCTTGGAAAAGACCTTGATGTTGGGAAAGATGGAGGGCACTAGGAGAAGGGGACGGCAGAGGATGAGATGGTTGGACAGTGTTCTCAAAGCTACGAACATGAGTTTGACTCTTCGTGACCCCATGGACCATAGCACGCCAGGCACTCCTGTCTTCCACTGCCTCCCGCAGTTTGGTCAAACTCATGTTCGTAGCTTCGAGAACACTGTCCAACCATCTCGTCCCCTGGCCTCCCCTTCTCCTAGTGGCCTGAATCTTTCCCAACATCACGGTCTTTTCCAGGGAATCTTCTCTTCTCATGAGGTGGCCAAAGTATTGGAGCCTCAATACTCAATACCGCACCACTAATTACATGCCCTCTTAAACAATCCAGTAGTAAAATCAGCAGCAACTAGGCCCCTGGCAACCTTCGAAAACCTCCTCCTAACAACAAAGGGACATGGCAAAGGGATAGTATCCGCAATATACAAAATACTACTCCAAAATCCCACAATCTCCCTAGATGCAATGAAAAAACAATGGGAGGACGACACAAGCTATGAGATTTACCCCACTCAGTGGACCAGAATGTGGTCTAAGCCTCCCTTTAAATCCATCTCAACCAAAAGGAAAGAACTCACTCTGAAACTCACTACCTAACACCAAGGAAACTAGTGCTAATACACCCAGGAACCTCACCAAAATGCTGGAGAGGGTGCACCTCTACAGGCACATACCTCCACATGTGGTGGTAATGGCCCCAAAATCCAACTATTCTGGACAACAATCATATGAGAAATATGCAAAATAACTAAGTCACCCCATTAGAAGTCACCCCAGAACTGGCCCTACTAAACATCTCCCAAGATAATAGAACAAGGATGGGGAATTGACCCCGACTCCCATCAACCCTGAGCATTAGCCATACTGGCAGGGGCTCATGGGAATCAGAGTCCAAGGAGATCTGAAAGTCCGCAGGTTCCCTGCCCCTGAATTTATGCAAACTTTGGTTCGACAGTATGGAGCCCCGCAACTTACCACCTGTCCACGCAGAGGAGGCGACCCCATCTTCCTAGAGAGGGCTCGAAGCTCGCCGTCCCCGGGAAGGAGGGTAAAAGAATGGCAGGACTTTGTGAGTGAAAAACTCTTTGACTGAAAGCAGAGTTCCCTCCTCCAGACTGCATAGCCAGGATTAGCCCGGCATCAGATTTGGAGGGCAAAGAAATTCTTGAGACAGGTTTGTCCAGCCTGGGAGGTGCTGGTTTCATTTCGGAGCAGGGAGATAAGGCGAGAAATTTCATGGAGACAGGATTGTCATCTTATCTTCATCCCTGAAATGCTTTGAAGTTTTCCTGAAGGCGGGATCTGAGATCGGGGCTGTTCTTTGACCATTGGTGGGATGACCAAGCCCTAATTCTGGTAGAGGAGATCAAAGACCTCTGAAGGCAGCAGTAGAGGTGAAGAATCACAGAAAGCCCAGCCGGGGAGAGGACCCTTTCCAGTGTTCCCCACCAAGCATTCCTCTGAGGGTCTCTGAAGATCTCAGAGTCTTCTCCGTTTCACACTGTCCTTCCACTAGTCTGTGCCTAAGCTTATAAAGCAATAAAACCACCCGTAAAAAGAGTGAAAAACAGCTTATTTACTCATTCGAATGGCTGTTTAAATTAGTGATAAGCTAAGAGCAGCTTGAAACGCATGCAAACAGTCTACATATCTGGGTCGGTATGCAGGCATTGTCCTAAGACCTTTGCTCAGATAGGAAGAGGCAGGTCAAACATTGTTTAAGAGTGATTCATGCTGTTTTCTGATGGATTTCACAAAAGAGAGAATATGATACTCAAGGGAACTTCGTGATCTCTTCAGCCTGTGATGAAAAGGAGGAGTTAACCATAGAATTGTAGAGTCGGGAGGGAGCCCCCAAGAGTCATCTAGTCCAGCCCACTGTATGCTTGTGAAACATGGACCACTTACAAACGCCATCTCCAACTCCTCGAAAGAGTCCATCAACAGTGTCTCCAGGAAATTGTATACATCACTTGGGAAGATAGGCGAACTAATACCAGTGTACTGGAAGAAGCAAAGATCACCAGTGTTGAAGCAATGATTCTTCAACATCAACTTTGTTGGACTGGTCATGTTGTGCGGATGCCTGAAGATCGTCTTCCAAAGCAACTACTCTATTCCCAACTTAAAAATGGAAAGCGTAATGCTGGTGGTCAACAAAAAAGGTTTAAAGACTTTCTCAAGGCAAATCTAAAACACCAACAATTGGGAAACCCTGGCCTGCAATCACTCCAATTGGAGAACAGCCTTTACCAAAGGTGTCGAGGGCTTTGAAGACACTCGAACTCAGGACGCAAGGGAGAAATGTGTTTGGCAAATCCACACCATGAGCACCTCGCGCCCGGAAACCAATGTCCCCACTGTGGAAGGACGTGTGGATCCAGAATTGACCTCCACAGTCACTTACAAACACATTGTTAAGACCGTGTTTATGGAAGACACTCTTACTTGGCTACAAGGGATCGCCAAAGAAAGAAGAAGAATGCAAGAATCACAGCTAAAGAAACCCTGGCATTGATGCCATCCAACCTCTGCTTAAAAACCTCCACTGAAGGCGTATTATTATTATTATTAAAAGGTAAAGGTAAAGGGATCCCTGACCATTAGGTCCAGTCGTGACCGACTCTCGGGTTGCGCGCTCATCTCGCATTATTGGCCGAGGGAGCCGGCGTATAGCTTCCAGATCATGTGGCCAGCATGACAAAGCCGCTTCTGGCAAACCAGAGCAGCACATGGAAACGCCGTTTACCTTCCCGCTGTAGCAGTTCCTATTTATCTACTTGCATTTTGACGTGCTTTCGAACTGCTAGGTTGGCAGGAGCTGGGACCAAGCAATGGGAGCTCACCCCTTCACAGGGATTCGAACCGCCGACCTTCTGATCAGCAAGCCCTAGGCTCAGTGGTTTAACCACAGCGCCACCTGGGTCCCTTGTATTATTATTATTACCTTTGAGTAGTTTTCTTGTTTCACCACTCCTTGCATGTTAAGCCTGATGGGTTTTTACATTTGTAAAGGAGCAGGGGATTCGATTCCTGGGGAGATGAATGTACACTGTCACTGGCACTTAAAAATGGCAAACATTCAATTGCTCGGGCCATTAAACCCACCCTGGGATGCACTATTCCAGCATTATGGCTCTAATTTCGCCACTGGCATCTGAAGTAGGAAGGAACAGAGTGTGTGTTTGGTGTGGAGAGGATTTGCATCATTAAATAAGCATCACTGTTTGGGATGGTAAAAGTCAAGAGCTGTTTCAAGCTACTATGTATATCTGTCTGTCTGTCTGTCTGTCTGTCTGTCTGTCTGTCTGTCTGTCTGTCTGTCTAGGTTGGAGGATGGATGGCAGCTAACAGATTGAGGTTGAATCCTGGCAAGACAGAAGTACTGTTTGTGGGGGACAGAAGGCGGGCAGGTGTGGAGGACTCCCTGGTCCTGAGTGGGGTAACTGTGCCCCTGAAGGACCAGGTGCGCAGCCTGGGAGTCATTTTGGACTCATAGCTGTCCATGGAGGCACAGGTCAATTCTGTGTCCAGGGCAGCTGTCTATCAGCTCCACCTGGTACGCAGGCTGAGACCCTACCTGCCCGCGGACTGTCTCGCCAGAGTGGTGCATGCTCTGGTTATCTCTCGCTTGGATTACTGCAATGCGCTCTACATGGGGCTACCTTTGAAGGTGACCCAGAAACTTCAACTAATCCAGAATGCAGCAGCTAGACTGGTGACTGGGAGCGGCCGCCGCAACCACATAACACCGGTCTTGAAAGATCTCCATTGGCTCCCAGTACATTTCCAAGCACAATTCATAGTGTTGGTGCTGACCTTGAAAGCCCTAAATGGCCTTGGTCCAGTATACCTGAAGAAGCGTCTCCACCTCCATTGTTCTGCCCGGACACTGAGGTCCAGCACCGAGGGCCTTCTAGCGGTTCCCTCGCTGCGAGAAGCCAAGTTACAGGGAACCAGGCAGAGGGCCCTGTGGAACGCCCTCCCACCAGATGTCAAAGGGGGGGGGGAAACTACCAGATTTTTAGATGACATCTGAAGGCAGCCCTGTTTAGGGAATGTTTAACAGACCACTGTATTTTAATATTTTGGCGGTAGCCGCCCAGAGTGGCTGGGGAAACCCAGCCAAATGGGTGGGGTATAAATAAGTTGTTGTTGTTGTTGTTGTTGTTGTTGTTGTTGTTGTTGTTGTTGTTATCTAAAAACCCTCCTCTTGCCTAACAGCTGCCTAGAAAAGCAGAGGGCTTCAAAGTTGTCTTTTGGGTGTTGCTGCTTCATGGGGGAGACAGATTGACAATCACAAGGGAATTATCAGCCCTGATGCTTCAAGCATTATGTTATCTGGGCAGGAGCTGCCATATTATTTGAATTTATATACCGCCCTATACCCAGGGGTCTCAGGGTGGTTCACAGAATAAAATCAAAATATAAATATAAAATACATAACAAAAATAAAAACAACAACCCGACACCCCCCCCAAAAAAACCCACATTTTAAAAGGGCATAGGATGTCAATCAGATCAACCAAAGGCCTGGTTAAAAATGAACATTTTTGCCTGGTGTCTAAAGGTGTATAATGAAGGCGCCAGGCGAACGTCCCTGGGGAGAGCATTCCACAGATGGGGAGCTACTGCAGAGAAGGCCCTGTTCTCGTGTTGCCACTCTTCAGCTTCTTGCCTTGCTCAGGCTTGTTTTCTTGCTTGGCGGTACATGTGAAAAGGATCCAGGAGTCTTGGTGGACCACAAGCTGAACATGAGTCCACAGTGTGATGCAGCAGCAAAAAAAAGCTGATGCTATTCTAGGCTGCATCAACAGAAGTCTAGTGTCCAGGTGAAGGGAAGTCATAGTATTGCTCCATTCTGCCTTGGTCAGACCACACCTGGAATATTGTGTCCAGCTCTGGGTGCCACAGTTTAAGAAGGATGTTGACAAGCTGGCAGAGGAGGGCGACCAAGATGATCAAGGGTCTGGAAACCAAGCCTGATGAGGAACAGTTGAAGGAGCTGGGCATGTTTAGCCTGGAAAAGAGGAACCTGAGAGGAGATATGAGAGCCATCTTCAAATATCTCAAGGGCTTTCACATGAAAGAAGGAACAAGCTTGTTTCCTCTTTCCTTCTCTGAAGGGTTAAGGACTCGAACCCATGGCTTGAAGTTAGAAGAAAGGAGATTCCAACTCAACATCAGGAAGAACTTCCTGCTGTTCTACAGTGGAACGGTCTCCCTCGGGAGGTTGTGGACTCACCTTCCTAGGAGGCAGGATGGTCATCTGTCATGGATGCTTGAGCTGAGATTCCTGCATTGCAGAGGGTTGGACTAGATGACCCACGGGTCCCCTTCCAACTCTATGATCCTGCCACTTGCTTGCCTGGCTGGAGAAGAGAGGGGTGGGGGTGAGTCTGTGCATAAACCAGCCTCCTTTACAAAGATAAATTTTAATTTCTTGCTCAACCTACTTTTGATTTGGCTTCCAGGTATGTAGGTCCCAGAAGGGGATGCCCCCAAGGGACAGAATTGCCCTTGTTGCTGGGAAAGGCTTCCCCACCTGTGTCCTAAATCCAACCCCATTCGCAAGAAGCATAGCGGCCATCCAGGACACAAAACCCCTTCTCTGAATGGTGATTAAGCATCCAAGCTTTCCGAGAGGTTTGCAAACTACAGTGGTACCTTGGTTCTCAAACTTTATCCGTTCTGGAAGTCCGCTCCAAAACCAAAGCGTTCCGAACTGTAGCTTCCGTGAAAAACAACGCTTTGTTTACAAACACTACTGTTTTGCAAAGAGGCAGCGCGCGCCAGGGAGGAGGGAGGGGAATGGAGAAGACAGGGTACCTGCGCAGTAGCGCACAAATGAAGCCGACGTGCGCAAAGCATATTGGGGAGGTGAGCGTTAGTAGAATGTGTGTGCTGCCTCTTTGCAAGACAGTAGTGTTTGTAAAGCGCCACCTAACGGCATACAGCAGAACTACTGCCTCTATCTAATTCCAGTTTTGCGCTAGACACTGCTCATGCAGGAAGTGGCCAAAACAAAAAATCTGTTATCATACGAAATATATTTAATATATTTTTTTATTCTAATAGCATCTTGCGGACCCCTCTGGCAGAGCTCGCGGACCCCTGGGGGTCCCCGGACCACCTGTTGGGAACCACTGCATTGGAATGTTGTTGTTGTTTAGTTGTTTAGTTGTGTCCCACTCTTCGTGACCCCATGGACCAGAGCACGCCAGGCACTCCTATCAATACTCCATCAATAGGAGTATAGCATCTAGATCAAGGGAAGTAATAGTACCACTGTATTCTGCTCTGGTCAGACCTCACCTGGAGTGCTGTGTCCAGTTCTGGGCACCACAGTTCATAAAGGATACTTTCTGCTCACCTGGAGTACTGTGTCCAGTTCTGGGCACCACAGTTCAAGAAGGATACTGATAAGCTGGAATGTGTCCAGAGGAGGGCAACCAAAATGGTCAAAGGCCTGGAAGCGATGCCTTATGAGGAACGGCTTAGGGAGCTGGGTATGTTTAGCCTGGAGAAGAGAAGGTTGAGAGGTGATATGATAGCCATGTTCAAATATATAAATGGATGTCATATGGAGGAGGGAGAAAGGTTGCTTTCTGCTGCTCCAGAGAAGCGGACACGGAGCAATGGATTCAAACTACAAGAAAGAAGATTCCACCTAAACATTAGGAAGAACTTCCTGACAGTAAGAGCTGTTCGACAGTGGAATTTGCTGCCAAGAAGTGTGGTGGAGTCTCCTTCTTTGGAGGTCTTTAAGCAGAGGCTTGACAGGCATATGTCAGGAATGCTTTGATGGTGTTTCCTGCTTGGCAGGGGGTTGGACTGGATGGCCCTTGTGGTCTCTTCCAACTCTATGATTCTATGAACACTGTCCAACCATCTCGTCCTCTGTCGTCCCCTTCTCCTTGTGCCCTCCATCTTTCCCAACATCAAGGTCTTTTCCAGGGAGTCTTCTCTTCTCATGAGGTGGCCAAAGATTTGGAGCCTCAGCTTCAGGATCTGTCCTTCCAGTGAGCACTCAGGGCTGATTTCCTTCAGAATGGAAGGAAATCAGCATTGAAATAGATCTGCAGAAATCACCAGCATTAACAACCATGGGATGACGTTTTCATTTGTTAGACAACCGCAGCCTCCCTTAAAGGGTGATTAAATGCTTTGCTATCTTGTCTCCTCAGCTCACAGCAAGGCTTTTGATTTTATTTTTAACTTCCTCTAATTTATGGTTTTCTATTCCATCGTTGCTGAATTACAGCAAATCCTCCATCATTTCCTTCCTGTCCGATGCGTTCCTCATTTTTTATCCTCTCCTGCCTCCTTTTTTTCCCCATCTCCCAAGTTGAGGCTTTTCATTACCCCACACATCGGACGCTGGGATCCTCCTGAACCTGCCTGGATATGTTAATCCCAGATAGTTCAGACCCGCTTGGGGTTTCTCAGCAGTCGGCGAAAGGTACTCTGCACGTACTCAGGGGATCTCTTCCCTCTGTTATCACGGTGTGCAATCCGGTGAAGGGAAGCCTTAACATACACAGGCTCTGAAGCTTAAACAAGCATAGCCAGAGAACTAAATCTCTCCCCCCCCCCCCGCCCTCGAGACTCAACATTGTTTTGGGGTCTAGTTCCTTCCTCAGGGTCTCTAGGAGTGGCATTTAAACTATGGAACTCAGCCCACCCCTGAAAGATCTGTGCCAGCAAAGGAGGGTTTGAAATGGATTTTCAGAAGGGAGAAATAAATCATTTGCCCTCTAACAGAAAGCCAGAACTGAGGGTTTTAATTTCTCTGGAGATGGTTCGTGCCTCTTATCTGAGGGATGAGAGAACTGCAATGAGCCCTCATTTTAGTCTGGGTTGAAAGCCCAGTTTCATCTGGTCATAAAAGGGGAGCAGAGTATATTACTGCCAGGAGCTGTTTGATATATTTAGTTTTTTTAAATATGCTTGAATGCTGTTGACTAGGGGCCAGGGAAGAGTTCTCTGCAGATTGAGCATGTCAGGGGAATGTGGACTCTTTTCCCTGAGATGCTAGGTTTCTACCTGCAAGGAGGCTTTTGGGAAAAAATCCCCAAGGTGTATTTATATACACTGCCTTAGGAGGAGGAGCTTATCTTACATGTCCTGCCTGCTTTTTAAGTGCCTTCCTCTAAAGAATATCGGTGGAAAATGCATTATGGGACAGTTCCCAGGGTCTGAGTTACACATTCCGGTTGCTTAAAATGCATTCAGATTTCCTGGATGGAAAATGGGCACATGCCTGTCGAGAAAGCTCTAGCTTTCGCATGGTTGGAATGTAAACCATTTTGCAAAGGTACAATTCGCACCCGTAGCTCTGCTCCCTTTTGCCTCTGGCTCCTGAAATTCTGAATGCACCTAAAAGAGGCTTCCCCACCCTTGATCTTAGAGTCATAGAACTGTGGACTCAGAAGGGACCCCCAATGGCCATCTAGTCCAACCCCCTGTGATGCTCAAAAATCCTTTTTGGGAATTATAGGGACAGAACTACTGTACTTAAATTGTACAGAAATTTATTTATGTATGCTACAGCAGCAAGAATGTTACTCACCGCAAAATGGAAAGGAATAGAAGTCCCCACGAAGGAAGAATGGATACAGAAACTTATGGAATATGCAGAAATGGCGAACAGCTCTTGCTAAGGTTGAGTCAGAATTTCCTTTCTTGCAAATTGAATCTACTGGTTTGGGTCCTATCCTCTGGATCGCCTTCAGCACTGATCCTGCTAGCTCCCAATCTCCCATTTGGACTGAAGAACGTTGGTGTTGTGCAAGGAGTGGGGGTCTGGAACCCATCTTCCACAGACATAGCCCTCCTTGTTGATAAGATCATAAAATGAAACAGAAGGAATCATAGAATCATAGAGTTGGAAGAGACCAAAAAGGCCATCCAGTCCAACCCCCTGCCAAGCAGGAAACACCATCAAAGCATTCTTGACATATGCCTGTCATGCCTCTGCTTAAAGACCTCCAAAGAAGGAGACTCTACCACACTTCTTGGTAGCAAATTCCACTGCCGAACAGCTCTTACTGTCAGGAAGTTCTTCCTAATGTTTAGGTGGAATCTTCTTTCGTGTAGTTTGAATCCATTGTTCCGTGTCCGCTTCTCTGGAGCAGCAGAAAACAACCTTTCTCCCTCCTCTATATGACATCCTTTTATATATTTGAACATGGCTATCATATCACCCCTTAACCTTCTCTTCTCCATGCTAAACATACCCAGCTCCCTAAGCCGTTCCTCATAAGGCATCGTTTCCAGGCCTTTGACCATTTTCGTTGCCCTCCTCTGGACACATTCCAGCTTATCTTGAACTGTGGTGCCCAGAACTGGACACAGTACTCCAGGTGAGGTCTGACCAGAGCAGAATACAGTGGTACTATTACTTCCCTAGATCTAGATGCTATACTCCTATTGATGCAGCCCAGAATTGCATTGGCTTTTTTAGCTGCTGCATCACACTGTTGACTCATGTCAAGTTTGTGGTCTACCAAGACTCCTAGATCCTTTTCACATGTACTGCTCTCAAGCCAGGTGTCTGTATTTGTGCCTTTCATTTTGAACTGATCACTCCGTCAAGGGGATTCAAACCGCCGAAATTCTGATCGGCAAGCACAAGAGGTTCAGTGGTTTAGACCACAGCGCCACCTGCGTCCCAGCTCCTGCCCACCTAGCAGTTCAGAAGCACGCCAGTGTACGTAGACAAATAGGTCCCACTGCAGTGGGAAGGTAAACGGCGTTTCTGTGCACTCTGGTTTCCATCACGGTGTTCCATTGCACCAGAAGCGGTTTAGTCCTGCTGGGCACACGACCCGGAAAACTGTGGACAAACGCTGGCTCCCTTGGCCTGAAAGCGAGATGAGCGCCACAACCCCATAGTCACCTTTGACTGGACTTTAAAGGAATCCTTTAAAGGTAAAGGTAAAGGACCCCTGACAGTTAAGTCCAGTCGCAGACGACTCTGGGTTTGCGGCGCTCATCTCGCTTTACAGGCCACGGGAGCCGGCGTTTGTCCGCAGACAGTTTTTCCGGGCCATGTGGCCAGCATGACTAAGCCGCTTCTGGCACAACAGAACACCGAAACCAGAGCAGCGCACGGAAACGCTGTTTACCTTCCCAGCGGAGCGGTACCTATTTATCTACTTGCACTTTGATGGGCTTTCGAGCTGCTAGGTGGGCAGGAGCTGGGACAGAGCAACGGGAGCTCACCCCGTCGCAGGGATTCGAACCGCCGACCTTCTGATCGGCAATCCCAAGGCTCAGTGGTTTAGACCACAGCGCCACCCGTGTCTGAGGGGTCCTTTGCCTTTACCTTTTTGATAAGATGAGTTTGGCAAGTGAATCCCTTGCCCAGATTCTCTCTTGAGCTCTCCAAGAAGAGGCTGGATAGTCATCTGTTGAGTATGACCTACCGTCTTCCTCCCCTCCCCTGCTGCTGTGTGGTTTTAACCCCTAGCAGCCCGTGCTAAACTCCCCGTTGTCTTTCTCACTGCCTGCAGTCATCACTCTGTGTTGCATCTTCAAATGCCGCATCCCTCGGACCAAGAAGGAGATCGAGGCTCGCTACGCCAAACGCCAGGCTGCCAAGACCTACGCCGACAAGCTGGACACCGTGCCTCCGCTCAATGAGCTCACCGAGATCCCAGGAGGTTGTTGTTGTTGTTGTTGTTGTTGTTGTTATTATTATTATTATTATTATTATTATTATTATTATTATGTTTTCCCAATTAAGATTTTACAGTCACATATCCAACATACAACACAGAAACAAGATTCTAAAGCATAGGTTGGCAACGTCCAGGGCAGCGCAGCGCGGTGCAGCTCGGGAACTCCCTGAGCGGTGCCAAAAATGGCTCCTGTGCCTGCGCAGCCGCTGGAAATCACATCTGTGCAGCTGCGGACATGCGCAGAAGCCATTTCCGGCGTTCCAGACATGGGCTGGAAATCACTTCTGCGCATGTCCTGCCCATGTCCGGCCCACAGACAATAGTCCGTTTGAATCCTCCGGCCCACGGCCAGAAAACGTGCCGACGCCTGTTCTAAAGAATCTCCTGGACTTCCCCTCCTCCCCTTTATGGGGAGCAGAAGGAAGCAAAGTGCGCGCTGAGCAGGAGCGAGGCTTTTTACCGGGCGGCAGGACTCAGTGGTTTGGGAGTCGTGGGGGGGGGGCACGCCAAGTGCCTCTCCCCTCCAGGGTGGCACCCGGGGCGGATCGCCCCCATCGCCCCCCTTGCTACACCCCTGCACCTGTTACATTCCCTACCATATTGTTTTGTTTTTGTTCTTGTTCTTATCATGCATTTTGTTTTGTTTTCTATCTTATATTTTTGCGTTGCGAACCGTATTGATATCTGTGGATGGAGGGCAGTGTACAAATGATGGTGATGATGATGATGATAATTCAAGACTAAGCATGCTGCTAGTCCTCAAAGGTTCTGCTTCATTTCCCTTCCCTTTGCTGTTACACTGTTCTATCTCTATCTCTATCTCATATACTTTCCTGATTCTCTGCCCCTTTCAGGCTCCACTGAAAACCTCCCTACTCTCTCTGGGCAAGTCGACTCCCTCCCTCTAAGTTCTCTGCCGGTGGTGAAAGAGGAGGATGAAGTAGCACTGCCGATTCACTAGGGGGCGCGCTCTGTCTACTACTTTCCTTTGGCTTGTTCTCGCTTTCTTTCGACAAGGACTCTGCTGCAGAGACTTTTGAGGTTCTGCCGCCTCCCTTCGCTTTCGTCCTCCTCGTTCCAGACCTTCCTTCTCTGATTCTGCCGTTTCCCTCTTACTGCTTTCTCTCTCGCTTGCATCACGAGGAGGATATTCCAGCCACGGAAGCAGGAAAATGCGTAACACTCAGTTTATTCAGCAATCCCGTAGCTCTGTTGAACTCATTGGTGCTCCCTTCAGATTGCAGTAAGCTCACTTTGCTTTAAAACAAACAAACAAAAAAAAAACCTGCCAAGCTCCAACAAAAGGTCTCCAGCCATCTGGAATGCTAGCATTAGCTTTTAACCGGAAATCCACCTTGCGAAAGGAAAGTGTTCCCATTCAAATGGCTTGCATGAAGTAGGAACCTCACCAAAGAAAAGAAAAGACGTACCTAGCCTCTGCTGGATCATTTCCCTTGTTTTCTATGCTAATCGCCCGCTTGAAAGCTTCATTATCACCTTGTTCACTTTGCCGGAGGAAGGAGTGTCCATCAGTAACTGACATTCTGGCAGATGAGACCAGTCCAGAACAGGGACCTGTGCAGAGGACCTTCTGTGGCTTTCTCAATGTGGTGGGAAGATTCAAGGACAATCAAAGAAACATTTCAACATTTCAGCCTGGCATAGTATAGTACCAGGAGCAGAAAGAACAAGGCTTCTTTGTGCTGAGATGAGGAGTTAGACCTAAAATAAATGTGATTACCCAGCAAAAGCATGCTCACACCTCTCATTGAGTTTGTAGGTACAAATGCAAGAGGATTGCCTATAATTATATTTTGGGAATAATTAGTGCTCTTACGTAGCTGCATTGTCTTATACTTTTTTGATGTCCTACAATCATATTATGAAGTAGCTGAGTTCTAGGCTATAAATCAAGCACTGCCGGGAATTGTTCCTTTTTGTTTTCCAACGTATCTCTTATCAATATTTTTTTTTTTAAATGGTGTGGCACGAGATTTATTCATTTTTTAAGTGTGGTGCAGAAAAAAAAGGTTTGAGACTCGCTGCCCTATTTGAAACCTATCCCTTCCTGCCTTATGTTTTGTTCTTGGTTTTTTTTCAATGAAACACCTCCGCCGACCTATGAAACTGGGGCTCTTGTCATATGTGTCCCCAGGCAGTGCCGGATTTACGTATAAGCTAAACAAGCTATAGCTTAGGGCCCCACTCTCTTGGGGCCCCCAAAAAAAAATTAAAGGAAAAAAAAGCCTGGATGTACATTTCCAAAATATAAGATTAAAAAATATTTTGTTATGTGCAAATGGCTTTAGATACCTATTAGGTCCATAATTTATTATACAGTGGTACCTCTACTTACGAATTTAATGCGTTCCGAATGCACATTCGTAAGTCGGAAAAAAAATGTCGAATCCCATAGGAATGCATTGGGAGAAAAAATTCGTAAGTAGAAGCAACCCTATCTAAAAATTCGTAAGTAGAAAAAAATCCTATCTAAACCACATCCAAGATGGCGGACGGAGCTCCATTCATAAGTAGAAACATTCGTAAGTAGAGGTACTACTGTATAGCATATATTCAACACAAAAAAAACAGCGACAATTTGTATTTGCCAAAGGACAGCTGGACATACAAAGGGCCCCATTACCTTCAGTAGCTTAGGGCCTCATCCAACCGAAATCCAGCCCTGCCTGTCCCCTTCAAACAACTCTAAATTGCAAGGTCAACTCTAGACCACACATGCCTGTGTGTGTCCATGCACAAGCGCCCAAAGTCTGAAGGCTAGCCCAAACTCCTAGATCCATGGCTGCAGATGTACTTCAAAGTTCCTGTATCTAGTTATAGTGAGGTCGACTCCAGGTCCCCCATTTGCAGGCAAAGGCAATGGATATGATTGATTGATAGAGCGGATTGAGCCGGCGAGACCAAGAGTGGGTCTGACAGTCAAGAAGGCAGTTTCTGCACGTGCCGTAGAGGGAAGTGAGGGGCAGGCGGGGCTCGTCCACCAGGGAAGGGAGCCCATCTGGGAGAAGGAAAACTCTGGTCCTAAACCAGGCATAGGCAAACTCGGCTCTCCAGATATTTTGGGAGTACAATTCCCATCATCCCTGACCACTGGTCCTGTTAGCTAGGGATCAGGGGAGTTGTAGTCCCAAAACATCTGGAGGGCCAAGTTTGCCTATGCCTGCCCTAAACCTCCACTGCCTTGCGTGATATCTTTGGGAGAAGAGAAGACTTAGGAGTAAGCTAGGGTTGTCATACATCTGGGAAATCCTGAATATGTCCTCTGTTGGTGGTGGTGGGAGGGGACAGCATTCCTATCCAGGGGGATTTTTACATTTTAGAGGAAATGTCCAGGTTTTTTTGGGAGGGGGGGTTATCTATCATCTATGTCTTTCTGTCTAATCTATCTATCATCTCTATCTATCTATCTATCTATCTCTACCTACCTACCTACCATCATCTATAATCTATCGCTATCATCTAATCTATCTATCTATCTATCTATCTATCTATCTATCTATCTATCTATCTATCTCTATCATTATCTGTCTATCTATCTACTGTATCAAATCTGTCTCTGTCTAATCTATCTATCATCTATCTATCTATATCTATCTATCTATCTATCTATCTATCTATCTATCTATCTATCTATCATCTCTATCTATTTATCATCTATCTGTCATCCATCTATCTATCTATCTATCTATCTATCTTCTATCTATCTCTATCATTATCTATCTATCTATCTTTTGGCTCAGGTTGCTCTGTACACTGCGGCTGCTGCTAGCCCAAGTTGGGGAAAGAGGCAGGCGGGCACAGCGGTGGCCCTGTGGGCCTTTCCCCCCAGCTCAGGCTGTCAGCGGCTTGGGCTGTCCTCTTTTCTGCTCTTCAAGATACGGCAACGCTACCCAAATGGTTGGCCGGCGCCTTGTACGCCTCCTTCCGGCAACCAAGCTGGTGCCCAACATCTTGCTCTGCTTTTCTCAGTGAAGCTGGGAGGGTGGTCTTGTCATCTGGGCAGCTCAGGACCTCCAGACACGCTGCCCAGGCTTGCAACCCCAGGGAGGTCACTTTGGTGCTTGCGAACGCAGGGTTTGACTTCACCCCTGGAGGCGCACTCCGTTGTCTCTCGAGACAGTCCACAATCTTCTGCTATGCTTTCTGCCATTGGCCAGGGAAGTAAAGGTGGCTGGTTAGTGGCAGAATGCTTATAGTAATAAGACCCATCCTACAGGGGGAAATAATTAGGGGGGGAAATCTGTATATTAGGCAACATGCCGCATCAAATAAATGTGCAATTAGAAGAAATGTGTGCCCAAATGCTGGTGAAGTTTTGTGGAACTTTTTTTAAAAAAATTATATATATATATATATATATATATATATATATATATATATATATACACACACACACACTAGTGTCATTCAGCCCATTTAATAAACGGGCGCTAGAACATGCCGCTTCATCGGGGCGCTCTGCTGAGCCCAGCTGGCCAGCGGGCGCCCAGGAGAAGGCCGCGATTTGGCCTCTTTCGGGGGCGCATGGGGGGCCTGGCTGGCCCCTCCCACGGCCGCCGCTTCGTCGGGGCGCTCCGCTGAGCCCAGCTGGCCAGCGGGCGCCCAGGAGAAGGCCACAATTCTTCTGAGGACTGTGAGGGAAATGGTAGGCAGAGGGGTGGGGAGAGCACGTGCGCGATCCAAGTCTCTGCGTCCAATCCCTGTGTCCATGGGGCACATGCGCAGTAGCGCAAACCCAGGGACACAGGGAATACTGGACGCAGAGACACTTGCACTTTATTATATAGGATATGTTCCAAATTGATGCTGAAATGTAGTGACTTGAATGTAACATCGGAAACAGAAATGGAAAGATTTGCTCACACTGGCAGAAACCTCCAGGAAGTGGGGTTGGGCTAGATGACCCTTGGGGGTCCCTTCCAGCTCTGTAATTCTATGATTCTAATAATAATACATGTGTACTGAATGTGCTTTATACATACAGTGTGGACCTGCCCCTAAAGTCTGCAGTGCCTTTGCACAGGCTGCTCATAAATGGGATTTAGGTGGGGGTTTGTTTGTTTTTTGTGTAAGAGTTTTCATTTTTGCTCTCTCTCTCTCTCTCTTTCTCTTTCTCTCTCTCTTTCTCTGGTCCTTCTTCGACAGCTGCGACCCCCGGGGAAAAGAAAGAGGAAGAGGAGGAGGTGCCCACGGTCTCCGGAAAGGTTGATGCCCAGAAGAAGAAGAAGAAAGACGATAAGAAGTCAAAGAAGAAGGAAGGAGAGGAGGAGGAGGAGTCCCAGAAGGAAGAGAAAGGGGGGAAAGAGGGGAAGAAGAAGGGAGGAAACAAGAAAGGAGGGGAGAACCAGAAGGAAGACGAGAAAAAGAAAGGGGAAGAGGAGGGTGGGGGCAAGGACAAGCCCAAGGGTGCCGGTGCCAAGGGAGGGGGCAAAGGGGCTGGGAACCCCAAGGGAGCTGGGGCCAAGGGAGCTGGGGGCCCCAAAGCTGGCGGCGCTGCCAAGGGAGGGGGGCAAGGGCCTGGGACCCCCAAAGCTGGCGGTGCCAAGGGAGGTAGGCAAGGGCCTGGGACCCCCAAACCCGGAGGTGCCAAGGGGGGTGGGCAAGGGCCTGGGACCCCCAAACCCGGAGGTGCCAAGGGAGGCGGGCAAGGGAGCGGGACCCCCAAGCCTCCAGCCAAGAAGCCCCCACCGAAGAAGTGAGCGGGGGGGACGGACACAGGAGGGATTTCCCCCCACCCAAAGGCAGGGTCTTCCAACGCCGTTTCCGTCCTCTGCACATAGCTATGCAAACTGACCCAGCAAATCTCATGCCTTTGCTTGACCAAGTTTTCCTGAACCGGGCGACGGATGGGCAGGGATCGCCTGGTGGAATTTGGCCTGGTTCGCATACAAAAATGTGTCTTTGGGGAGGAACTCACAACCCCCAAAGGTCGCTTGGTTTTCATGGGAACATGTTTTTAAAAAAACTAAAAACTGATGCAGTCAAACTGAGCTTAAGGTAGGGAAAAAGGAGGATCTGGTAAGAACCAGAATTGGCAGATTCGTCCGAGTTTGTGGCCAATTGTCCTCCTCCCAAAGCTGGATCGGGGTTGAACAGAGAGTCTCGGCGGGTGGGGTGGAGTTGCTACGCTAGCCTCCTGGCAGGAGGGTCGCTTCCCATAGAATCACAGAACTGCAGAGTTCGAATGGGACCCAAGGGTCATCTAGTCCAGCCCCCCCTGCAATGCCGGGAAGAGCGGAGAAAGATTCTGTACTACAGCAGCCAAGGAACTGATCTACAAGTTGAGAAGAGAAGAAAAACCTGGAATAACAGTTAATGTTTTTCTCTCTCTGACGATGATGATGATTAAAGGCAAAAGCAAACAAACCCCAATGTTACAAACATTTGGACAAGCACAAAATTTATCAGTATCATTTGAAGCTGAATTCTTTAAAACCTAACGCAATTCGTTCTAGCCCTAAGCATTCAGAATTAAATGGATCACAGGTTGGAGGATGGTGTGAAAAAGATTGACTGTGGAATCATAAATGTGGGCCTATTTCTGACAGATTTTGATCTGGCGGATGTTAGCTTCTGATTTGATCCCGGAATGCCCTTTTATTTCCCCTGCCACCGAGTTCAGGGAGGAGGAGAAGCCGGCGTTTTCAGCAAGGGAGCCTCCTGTTGGCTCTCCATGGCCTCTGGCCTGAGTTTTGCAACTTTCTTTTTGGCCTGGGAAGCTGCTCAGAGGAGATGATGGGTCTGCCATGGTGAAATTTTGAATGTCCCATTATTAAACAGGAGGGAGCAGTGGGCTCTTGTGTTTGGGTCCCGCTTGCAGGCATCTCGTTGGCCGCTGTGTGAACAGGATGCTGGAAAAGATGGGCCTTTGGCCTGATCCAGCAGCAGCCTGCCTCTTAGACCTGTCTACGAGTCGTAACGGGTCTCTTCAGGCAGAAGATGGTGCCAATCTCCATGCCTGGAAATGCTGTTCTGTTCCCAGCCTGCCTTGACGTCCATCGACCCTTCTTGTAAAACGCCCAGGTGATCCAATCGGATTGCAACCTCTGTGGCCTTTGGAGAGGCTTGTTGAACATTACGGGGCTCGATCCAGCTCCACAGACACCCCTGCATTTATTGGTGGCTTTCGGATGATGCCATTTAATGGCTCGGCATGTTGACTGTGAAAACCAAGGCAGGTTCTGTAGCTGCCAGGAAGAGCCCCAGCTCTGCAGGGAAAATTCTATCTGCAGTCATCTCCAGGTAGGGATGGGAAAGATTCCTGTCTCGAAACCCTGGGGAGCTGCTGTCAGTCAGAAGGGACAGCACTGAAGGAGATTCACCAATGGTTGTCCTCTATAGAAGGCAGATCCCTGTTTAAAGCAGCTCTATTCTGATCCATAAGGTACTCCCCAAAAAACCTCTTTTGCTGAATATAGTTTCTCTGATCTAAACGGCTCTCTGCTGACCCAGCAACACCACAAAGCATCTCTGGACATCTGGTGCCATGGGCTGGCTGGACACAGAGGAGGGTGGGAGGCGCCAGGCAGGGAATCCCCTAGGGAACCCCTGGGGAAGAAGGTTTAGAGCCGGGGGGGGGGGGCGATGAGTGGTCAGAGGGAGAAGAAGGTGTCGGAAGCTGAAGAGGAAACAGGGCTTAGTGAGCAGGAAGAGGCTGTGGCAGACAGCAGTTCAGACTCTGGCTCCAAGGCTGGAGCAGAGGCTGGGGGGGGGCAGTTTCCAAGAGGCAGAGGAGACAGGCTGCTGAAGAACCCAGGGAGTCTCTCCCTCCTGCTGCAACCTGCTCCCTTTCTCCCTGCTCTCCAAGAACATGCAGAGACATGAAATGGGCAGAGCAGAGGCTGATTGTCAGGAACGTGACTCACCAGAACGCAGGGGAAGAGTCAGATTCAGAAATTGAGCTAAGTGAAAGAGAGACTGACTCTGCAGATCAGAGCTGGCTGTTTGAACCCCCCCCCCTTCTCGAGATAGACACTGTTAGCTGTCAAGAAGAGGAAGAGTTGGAAGGCAGCCAGAGCACTGCTAGGCAACCAGCAGATAAGCAGAGGTCTGAGACCTCTGTCAAGTGAAAATGGGGAGGGTGAAGGCCAGCTTCTCGGTCCCTGTTCTAGGAGACTGGATGAGATCAGAAGGCAACGGGAGGCCAAGAGGGGAAAGGCAGAAGTTTGGTGTCCTTCCTGCTGTGGGAGGGGTGAAGATTCAGACTGACCAACTATCGTCAACGTGAGCAGGCAGGAAGCTGTGCTCTGAATGTGCTCTGAATGTGCGAAACAAAAGAAGTGCCATGGTCAGATCACTTTCTGGTGCAACTGGACTTCTCCGCAACCCTTCCCCTCTGCAGGGAGGTGGGACCGATTCGGATGGTCCACCCCCGCTACTTAATGGATCCAATTGGCTTCCAGAGAGTGGTAGGGGATGTTTTATCCCATGTCGATGGCCTTTCAGCTGATTCCCTGGTGGCCCGCTGGAATGCGGAGTTAACCAGCACTATTGACTGTCTGGCTCCGAAGCGCCCTCTCAGATTGCATGGAGCCCGGACAGCCCCGTGGTTTTCCCCGGCGCTGAGGGCGATGAAACAGTCGTTGAGACGGCTAGAGCGCCGGTGGCGGAAAACTCATTTTGAATCAGACCGGACACGGGCTAGAGCTCAACTTCGAGCCTACCAAGTGGCAATGGCGACGGCGAAGAGGACCTTCTTCACCGTCTCCATCACATCTGCAGAAAACAGCAGCAGGAGACTCTTTCAGGTGGTTCGCAATTTAGCGGAACCACCTGCTCCATCCGGGCCCAGTATGGGCCACATGATCTCCTGCAATGATTTTGCAAAGTTTTTTTGCAGATAAAGTCGCTCAGATTCGGGAAGAGGTAGACTCCACCGTGGGAGCAGGGCCGGGGCGGGGGAGTGCTAGAGTCCTGTCTAGACAAGTTTTGTGGGATCAATTTCAATCTGTTACCTCCGAGGATGTGGACAGGCTGCTTGGACGAGTGAAACCAACCACCTGTCTCCTTTATCCTTGCCCATCCTGGCTTATAAAAGCTAGCCGGGAAGGGCTGGGCGATGGGCTTCGCGGGTTGGTAAATGCTTCTCTCCATGAGGGAGCCTTCCCAGACCCGCTGAAAGAGGCGGTTATTAAACCGCTTCTTAAAAAACCATCTTTAGATCCGGCCAATATGGCCAACAATCGCCCAGTCTCAAATCTTCCATTCTTGGGCAAGGTGATTGAGCGAGTGGTTGCTGAACAACTCCAGGTATGCCTGGAAGAAGCGGACCATTTGGATCCCTTCCAGTCAGGATTCAGGCCTCATCATGGGACTGAAACTGCCTTGGTCGCACTGGTCGATGATCTCCGGCGGGCTAGGGACAAAGGTAAGAGCTGTTTCCTTGTTCTGCTGGATCTCTCAGCGGCTTTTGACACCATCGACCATAACATCCTTCTGGACCGTCTAGAGGGCTTGGGAGCTGGGGGCACTGTCATGCAGTGGTTCCGCTCCTTCCTCTTGGGCCGTGTTCAGAAAGTGGTGGTGGGGGATGAGTGTTCAGACCCCTGGGCTCTCACTTGTGGGGTGCCTCAGGGTTCTGTCCTCTCCCCCATGCTTTTTAACATCTATATGCAGCCGCTGGGAGAGATCATCAGGGGGTTTGGGCTGGGTGTCCATCAGTATGCTGATGATACCCAGCGCTACCTCTCTTTTAAATCAGAACCAGTGAAGGTGGTGAAGGTCCTGTGTGAGTGCTTGGAGGCGGTTGGAGGATGGATGGCGGCTAACAGATTGAGATTGAATCCTGACAAGACAGAAGTACTGTTTGTGGGGGACAGGAGGCGGGTGGGTGTGGAGGACTCCCTGGTCCTGAAGGGGGTAACTGTGCCCCTGAAAGACCAGGTGCGCAGCCTGGGAGTCATTTTAGACTCACAGCTGTCCATGGAGGCGCAGGTCAATTCTGTGTCCAAGGCAGCTGTTTATCAGCTCCATCTGGTACGCAGGCTGAGTCCCTACCTGCCCACTGACTGTCTCTCCAGAGTGGTGCATGCTCTAGTTATCTCTCGCTTGAACTACTGCAATGCGCTCTACGTGGGGCTACCTTTGAAGGTGACCCAGAAACTACAACTAATCCAGAATGCGGCAGCTAGACTGGTGACTGGGAGCGGCCGCCGAGACCACATAACACTGGTCCTGAAAGACCTACATTGGCTCCCAGTACGTTTCCGAGCACAATTCAAAGTGTTGGTGTTGACCTTTAAAGCCCTAAACGGCCTCAGTCCGGTATACCTGAAGGAGCGTCTCCACCCCCATCGTTCTGCCCGGACACTGAGGTCCAGCTCCGAGGGCCTTCTGGCGGTTCCCTCACGAGAAGCCAAGTTACAGGGAACCAGGCAGAGGGCCTTCTCGGTAGTGGCACCCACCCTGTGGAATGCCCTCCCACCAGAGGTCAAAGAGAAAAACAATTACCAGACCTTTAGAAGGCATCTCAAGGCAGCCCTGTTTAGGGAAGCTTTTAATGTTTGATGGATTTCTGTATTTTAATGTTTGATGGATTTCTGTATTTTAGAATTTGTTTTGTTGGAAGCCGCCCAGGGTGGCTGGGGGAACCCGGCCAGATGGGCGGTGTATAAATAATAAATTATTATTATTATTATTATTATTATTATTATTATTATTATTATTGTAAATAAACGTACATAAAACTGCCAGAGAGTCATCACTTATCGGGGCTTGCTTGCCTGCCAGAGATCATTACAGTTATGCTCAGACGCAGCCTGAGACTGTGTAGGAAAGACCCTGGAGAGGAGAAGCCCTAGTGGACACTGGGACGGCAGGGACATTCAGGCCTCACAACTGTTTTATTGGGGCAAGATCTCCTAGTAAGTGTTGCTGAGACCACCAGGCCTGAGCTGTGGTTTGTTTCCTTGAATAAAGATTTAACTTCCCTGGCCTTGAGTGATTTATTTTTTTGCTGCTGACCTACTTACCTTCCAAGTCCCGGACTGCAGAATCCGGGACCGGCAGCCGTGTGACACTGGAAGTTGCGTCGACGCACTTCCGGTCATGCGTAGATGCAACTTTTGAAGCCGGCGGCGGCCATTTTTTGTGCCCATAGAAGGGCAAATCAGAAAAAAGATGGCCGCCGGCAGGAGAAAATAATGGAGAAAAACGGGAGACGAAGTGATACGGGGGGACCACCGGGAAAAGGTAAGTAAAAACGGGGGTTTCCCGGGGAAAACGGGGTACTTGGCAGCTATGCTGACCTATCCCTGACTCCAACTCTGACATCTGCCGAGGCCCCAATTTAAATTATCTCCTCTACATCTGGAAATATCACTAGCTCTTTGATTCTACGTACTTGAGCGACTCTTTAGACATGTAAAAAGAATGCCTGACAGGCTAGGGCCAGTAACTTAACAGAAAGACTGGTCCGACCACTTCAGCCGGTTCCTTCTACCACAGATGCCCACCTTACAGATGTAAAACTACAGGCTTGAAGGGGAGCCCAATATATCATCAAACCCCACCCTGTCCTATAGCAATTTGTATACCCTGTTGCATCCATTCCATCCCTAAGTCTTCATACATTCTCATTTCAGTTTCAAACGCTTTCTCTCCCTCTGTGTGCGAGATGCAAAAATAAAATTAAAAATCCAGCTTTATTTGTAGTTTAGAAAGTAATGAATATTCACATGTTTACTGCTGGTGAAGACAGAACACCCATTCGGCGGGGGCGGAGGAGAGGGAGTAAGGGACCTGTTTGTGCTTTTTGGATAATAATTGTGATTTCAAAGCATCGTGTTCTCCTTGGAGGCAATCAAGATGTTGATCTGCGTTGTGGGAAGAGTGAGGGAGGAAGAGGATTGAAACCTCTCCTTCTGGGACTTGTCAATCAATGCCTGCGATTAACAAGAGAGAAGGCATGGAAAGGGAGGCGTGTTGCCAGTTAAATATTCCACCGCAAGAAACTCAAATTGTTTGTGATGCCAGGGGGACACAAGTGGATTCTGATTGACTTGAATGCCACCTTAACACCAAGTCATCAAAATGGAATGCACATCATTTTTTGGTGTGTGTGTGTGAAACCTAGAATCATAGAATCATAGAGCTGGAAGAGACCCCAAGGGCCATCCAGTCCAACCCCCTGCCAAGCAGGAAACACCATCAAAGTATTCTTGACATATGGCTGTCAAGCCTCTGCTTAAAGACCTCCAAAGAAGGAGACTCCACCACACTCCTTGGTAGCAAATTCCACTGCCGAACAGCTCTTACTGTCAGGAAGTTCTTCCTAATGTTTAGGTGGAATCTTCTTTCTTGAAGTTTGAATCCATTGCTCCGTGTCCGCTTCTCTGGAGCAGCAGAAAACAATCTTTCTCCCTCCTCCATATGACATCCTTTTATATATTTGAACATGGCTATCATATCACCAACTATCATAATCAACCTACTAAGCATGACCCAACCAAATCAAGACCCTCTATTATTAAACAGAATCTAGTGAACTTTAAATTTCTATCCCCATTTTCTACCCTGTTAGAGCTCTCTGGAGACTCAGCTATACAGCTGCAAATAAAACGCTTTAAGCATGAGAGTCCCATGGACTGCAAGAAGATCAAACCTCTCCATTCTGAAGGAAATCAGCCCTGAGTGCTCACTGGAAGGACATATCCTGAAGCAGAGGTTCCAATACTTTGGCCACCTCATGAGAAGAGAAGACTCCCTGGAAAAGACCCTGATGTTGGGAAAGATGGAGGGCACAAGGAGAAGGGGACGACAGAGGATGAGATGGTTGGACAGTGTTCTCGAAGCTACCAACATGAGTTTGACCAAACTGCGGGAGGCAGTGCAAGACAGGAGAGCCTGGCGTGCTATGGTCCATGGGGTCACAAAGAGTCGGACACGACTAAATGACTAAACAACGAAGCATGTTGCAAAGTGCATTATACAACTGTGCCACTAGATGGCGATGGCGAGCTATGGCAGATGCAATATATTTTTCAAAACTTTTTTTTAAAGCATCTTCACAACTTTTTTTTATATGTGTCTAGATTCCACCTGTGTCATAAAGGGTGAATAGAAGAACGGCAACGGAGATGTTCAGCCCAACCCGAGGCCACTACAGCTTCTTGAAAATAGCAATGTACACTGCTTTGGGAATCTTAATCTGACAGCCCTATCTGAAGTGCTCCGTTAGTCCTGCTCCAGGTCTGGCTTAAAGAGCCCTTTAAAAGGAGCCTGGGGACCTTGAGGGGGTGCTGATTAGAATTTATCCATCAACAATGACAGGCAACCTAGTCATAGTCTTATTCCCCACTAGGGTGAACAATCTGCCGTTCCTATTTAAATCACTATAATTATTCCTAAATTTGCATCTGGACGTTCAGATAAATGCATGCAAATGTTATGCAAATCCCCTTCTGTGATGCATCCTACTTTTTTGGGAGAGTCATCCCATTTCTCTCAGGAATAACAGACATGAAACTGCTATTCTAAGTTTATCTCTATCCCTCCTGGACGGGGGTGTTTTCAGTCTTTCAGTTTCAGGCAAATTTACTTTTGAAAAGTAACATAAGCCAGGGCCGGATTTAGGTTTGATGAGGGCCTTAGCTACTGAAGGTAATGAGTCCCTTTCTATGTCCAACTGTCCTTTGTCAACAACAAATTGTCACTGTTTTTTGTGTTGAATATATGCTATATGGTAATCTATGGACCCAAGAGGTATCTAAAGCCATTGGCACATAAAATATGTATTTTATCAAAGCAATTGCTGAACTGAAATACATTTAAGTAGAAGTATATTAATAGTGAAATTTTTTGGGGGGGCTCCCCCAAGAGAGTGGGACCCTAAGCGATAGCTTGTTTAGCTTGTACGTAAATCTGGCACTGAACACAGCTACTGCTTATGAGTACGTCTCCAGTGCATTGGCCTGGTATGGGATTCTGAAATGTTTCCCCATCTGCTCCTGATTTAATTTGGGGAGTGGGAGAGATGTGTACCTCCAAGTATTGGAAGTTTAGGAAACTGTGTATTAAACTGCCTCTTGTTCCTTGACACAGGGCTGTCTTTAGCAGATAATAATAATAATAATAATAATAATAATAATAATAATAATAATAATAATAATTTATTATTTATACCCCGCCCATCTGGCTGGGTTTCCCCAGCCACTCTGGGCGGCTTCCAACAGAAAAATGAAATAAAATAATCTATTAAACATTAAAAGCCTCCCTAAGCAGGGCTGCCTTCAGATGCGGTCCCGGGGTGCAAATATCAGCCCAGCATGCCCAAATTACCATGGATAGTGTTGGAATCTGTGTAGACTGAGGCTCCTCAGAATCAGGCCCCAGACCTGGTTCAGCTGATGTCCCGGTGCAGACTGAGACTCCTCTGGTTCCGAGTCAGAGTCCCAGGCTATCACACATCGTCGTCGTCGTCATCATCATCATCATCATTTATTATTTATACCCCACCCCCAGGCCACTCTGGGGGGCTTCCAACAGAACACTGAAAACAGATTAAAACTTCAAACATTAAAAACTTCCCTAAACAGCAGGACTATTCCTTCCCTTGACCTGGACACTAGACGTCTGATGATGCAGCAGTCTAGAATAGTGTTAGCTTTCCCCCCCCCCTACTGCATCACACTGTGGGCTCATGTTCAGCTTGTGGTCCACCAAGACCCCGTATCCTTTCCCCATATACTTCTGGCAAGCCACTTGTCAGCTCCTGCCCAGATAAAATAGCGCTTGAAGCATCAGGGCTGATCATTCCCTTGACATTGTCCATCTTTCTCCCCCATGAAGCAGCAACACTGAAAAGACGACGTTGAAGCTATGGGGCAGCCCCTGAGATATTTGAAGATGGCTCTCATATCTCCTCTCAGTCTCCTCTTTTCCAGGCTAACCATACCCAACTCCTTCAACCGTTCCTCATCAGGCTTGGTTTCCAGACCCTTGATCATCTTGGTCCGCCTCCTCTGCACACATTGAATGTGGTTCAGAGGCTTCAGGCAGCTATTGCTGGGCTAAGTTTAATTTTTTTTGCCTAGACATTATTTGGACAACCCCCGTATAATCATAGAGTTGGAAGAGACCACAAGGGCCATCCAGTCCAACCCCCTGCCAAGCAGGAAACACCATCAAAGCATTCCTGACAGGTGGCTGTCAAGCCTCTGCTTAAAGACCTCCAAAGAAGGAGACTCCACCACACTCCCTGGTAGCAAATTCCACCGCCGAACAGCTCTTACTGTCAGGAAGTTCTTCCTAATGTTTAGGTGGAATCTTCTTTCTTGTAGTTTGAATCCATTGCTCCGTGTCTGCTTCTCTGGAGCAGCAGAAAACAACATTTCTCCCTCCTCTATATGACATCCTTTTATATATTTGAACATGGCTATCATATCACCCCTTAACCTTCTCTTCTCCAGGCTAAACATATGCAGCTCCCTAAGCCGTTCCCCATAAGGCATCGTTTCCAGGCCTTTGGCCATTTTGGTTGCCCTCTTCTGGACACGTTCCAGCTTGTCAGTATCCTTCTTGAACTGTGGTGCCCAGAACTGGACACAGTACTCCAGGTGAGGTCTGACCAGAGCAGAATACAGTGGTACTATTACTTCCCTTGATCTAGATGCTATACTCCTATTGATGCAGCCCAGAATTGCATTGGCTTTTTTAGCTGCTGCATCACATCTTGGTCCCCCTCCTCTGCACACATTGAATGTGGTTCAGAGGCTTCAGGCAGCTTTTGCTGGGCTATGCTTAATTTTTTTTTTGCCTAGACATTCTTTGGACAACCCCCATCGTCCCCAATCGGTATGTGTCCTTTGTTCATCTCCATTCCGAAAATCTACAAGGATACTTCTGTCTACATGTCCCACCTCCCAAACCTACCAGATCATGGTAGAAAGGAAATGATTAGCCAAACATCCCATTCACAAGCAACATTCAGCCAGAGCTCTGTTTCATAGGATTGGGTGTTTGTTTGTTTCATTCATAAAGTCAGCCTGTATGTGCATTTGAAAATGTTGTCCTCATTCATTCATTCATTCATTCATTCTGGTTCCTTCCTTCCAGATCCCTGTCTGCAGTACTAACCTCCAGGGATGTTTAAAATATGGGGTGGAGGGAACCAGTAGGAGGAGAGTTGGTCTAAGAGGCTGGAGATGGTGCTATATAAAAGGGAACTGAGGAATTAGGTTCCCCTGTGAGACAAATTCATTTAATCCATATCGTGAATGCACTGTCTCCGATTCAAAGTCTGGGGCTGCTGTAGCAAAAAGATAAAAAATTATTATTATTATAATATAATTTTTATTAAATTTTCTGTTTTACAATTTAGAATATTCATTTATACAACCTTAAAATATCAATGACTTCCCTTCTTCTCTTTCTGTGGTTCATTTTACATATCATAAATCCCTGCATATTTTATATAAACTAAATCATTCAGTATTCCATTATTACTTCCATAAAAACTGATTTGCACTGTTGAATAAGGCTGCAAACATTTTCAAGTGTACACAATTTCCCCCGATTTATTCAGCAAACATTTTCCAATCTTCTCCATACGTATGTTCGTCTCGTTCTCTTAGAAGAAGAAGAGTTTGGATTTGATATCCCGCTTTGTCACTACCCGAAGGAGTCTCAAAGCGGCTAACATTCTCCTTTCCCTTCCTCCCCCACAACAAACACTCTGTGAGGTGAGTGGAGCTGAGAGACTTCAGAGAAGTGTGACTAGCCCAAGGTCACCCAGCAGCTGCATGTGGAAGAGCGGAGACGCGAACCCAGTTCCCCAGATTACGAGTCTACCGCTCTTAACCACTACACCACACTGGCTCTCTTATTCTATATGTTAAGTGTGCAAGCTGCACGCAATCCATCAGCTTAAATTGCCATCCTTCTTTGGTTTGGACCTCGCTCGTTTTTCCATTTGGGGGCTAACAAAACACGGGCCGCAGTAGTGACATACATAAATACTGTAACCTTTTTTGACGCCTGGGAATATCCGTCTGAATTATCCCCAACAAAAAGGACTCTGGGTTGTTGGTTTTTTTTGGAGAGGTGCATTTAAACATCCCCCCCCCCATTCATTATAAATTATTCCCCAATACTCTTTTACCCTTTTACAGGTCCACCACATATGAAAGAATGTGCCCTTCACCTCATTGCATCTCCAGCACTTATCTGATTCAGTCTTATACATCTTAGCAAGTCTACTCAGAGTTAAATACCATCTATAAGTCATTTCTAGTACAGTGGTACCTTGGTTCTCCAACGTTTTGGTTCTCAAACTCTGGAAACCCTGAAGTAAGTGTTCTAGTTTTTGAACTTTTTTCAGAAGCCGAACATCTGATGTGGCTGTCGGCTATTGTTTCTGGGGCGCCTGCACCAATCAGAAGCTGCGCCTTGGTTTTCAAACATTTCGGAAGTCAAACAGACTTCTGGGATGGATTAAGTTTGGCGCTTTTGTTTTTGCTATTTATTTTGTTTTTTGAGGCTTTTATGATTAATTTGTTAAATCCAAACAATGACTATCATCAGTGAAGGTACGAAGAAAAATTTAAATTTAATTTTTATCATCTACAATACTGTCTTATTTATTTTAAAGTACAGTACATTGATTATTGATTTCATTTTATGGATCAATGGTCTCGTTAGATAGTAAAATCCATGTAAAATTGCTGTTTTAGGGGTTGTCTGGAACGGATTAATCCATTTTGCATTACTTTCTATGGGAAAGCACGGCTTGGTTTTCAAACACTTTGGTTTTGGAACGGACTTCGGGAACGGATTAAGTTTGAGAACCAAGGTACCGCTGTTCTTCTCCTTCAGGGAATAACATGCTGTCAACTTCAGATCACCCTTCCAGAGTCCCCCCCAGAGATTAAAATCTATATTATGCCCTATAAAGCAATTTCTTAAGGATTGCCATGTTTTGGATCTCAGGTTCTTTTAGCACATGTGAATGAGGTGTTCTTGTTGTTGTTTAGTCGTTTAGTCGTAACTGACTCTTCGTGGCCCCATGGACCATAGCACACCAGGCACTCCTGTCTTGCACTGCCTCCCGCAGTTTGGTCAAACTCATGTTCGTAGCTTCGAGAACACTGTCCAACCATCTCGTCCTCTGTTGCCTCCTTCTCCTTGTGCCCTCCATCTTTCCCAACATCAGGGTCTTTTCCAGGGAGTCTTCTCTTCTTCTCATGAGGTGGCCAAAGTATTGGAGCCTCAGCTTCAGGATCTGTCCTTCCAGTGAGCACTCAGGGCCGATTTGCTTCAGAATGGAGAGGTTTGATCTTCTTGCAGTCCATGGGGCTCTCAAGAGTCTCCTCCAGCACCATAATTCAAAAGCATCAATTCTTCGGCGATCAGCCTTCTTCATGGTCCAGCTCTCACTTCCATACATCACGACTGGGAAAACCATAGCTTTAACTATACGGACCTTTGTCGGCAAGGTGATGTCTCTGCTTTTTAAGATGCTGTCTAGGTTTGAATGAGGTGTGATTTCCCTTTAAATGTGAACCTCCCTGCCCATACCTGTGAGCACTAGTTCCTTCTAACTGGAGCAGCTGAGGATCGAACGCAAGACATTCTACATGCAAAGCATGTGCTCTGCCACCCCTGAGCTGCAGATCAGCCAGTGAGGTCAGAAGACGCTATTGTCCAAGCTCCTCTTTGAACTATCTGCACATCAAAGGACACGCTCCTTCTGCAAATCCACTGTCAATTGCATTTTGCTTTAAGAATATGCAAAGAGAGAGCCTGCCAAATGGTAAGTGTGTGTGTGTGTGTCCAAATTCCATTTATTCCGGTAGAACGGGCTAACCATATTCTAATTCCATTTTGCCGCACATTTAACAAGCTCTCCCTCTCTCTCTCAGGTGATCTCCTGCTTCCTCGTTATGAATGTTTACCTGTTTAATTCCAGGAAATTCCACCAGCATCGCAGACCAATAAAACTGGGAAAGCAGGCAATCATTATGCAAAGATTTAACGAGGACTCCGACTTAGCTGGAGACGCCATCCGCAAGGCGAAGGCTGTGCTGAGAAGCAGGCTGAGTTCCCTAAGCGTATTAGGATTCAGGAGGAAAGATTTGGGCGGAGGAAACGTTAATAATTTGAGTGGTCCAAGAGAAATGTTCAGTTGCATGCCCGGTGGGGAAAATGGCAGTGTGCATCGGGGCAGAGAATTGTGTGGAAATTATTCCCCAATCAAGGCCCAGGAAGCAATACCACATGACTTGCAAAAGGGTAAAAGAGTATTGGGAACAGCTCTTCCTGCCAGGAAGTTTTTCGGTATGCTTAATCGGAATCTCCAATCTTGGAACTTGGAGCAAGACATGCTCAGGTCCTTCAACCATTCCTCATAAGGCTTGGCTTCCAAACCCTTGATCCTCTTGGCCACCGTCCTTTGCACACGTTCCGGAATTTTTCCCCGAGTCGTACCCTCCAGAGCAAGAGAAAACAAGCTGGTTCCGTCTTCCATGTGACAGCCCTTGAGACATTCCAAGGTGGCTATCATATCTCCTCTGAAGTCCTTCTCCTTGAGTCCTTCCAAACAGGGGCGGGCGGAGAAAGGTGGGTGTGGTGGGTGTGGACCGCCCTGGGCGTCATATCTGAGGGGCGCGACATTCGGTGCGCTGCCCGGCCGCGATTCCCGCCTATCCCGATCCGCCTTCTGCTGCAGCCGTCTTCCATGGAGAGAACTTCAGACCCAAATCCTGGAATCCCCAAAAAAGCTCAACAACTTTGGCAAACCCTGGAATCCCCCCCAAAAAAGCTCAACAAAAAGATTTCAAACAGAGGGAGTGACAATAAATGTTCTGCTCCGGGAACCACCTGACTTTGTTACGCCACTGCTTTCAAAGTTGCTTTTTGCCTATGTGCGTCCCTGAAACAAAATCTTCTGCATGTCTGGATGCAGGGCCAGTGCGTCCATTTAGGAGGACTAGGCAGTCGCCTAGGGCGCGTAAATGGAGGGGGCGCTAGCCAGCCTGCCCCGCAACCCCCCCCCCCCGCGCCACCGCTGCCCTCCCACGGCGTGCGCTCACGCCCCTCCTGCCTATGGAGGGGACACTGTGAGCTCCTCAACGGCTGCAGCGCCCGTAGCTTCAGCTACGGGCGCTGCTGCTGCCTCTGCCGCTTGCTTGCTGCAGCCGCTGAGGAGCTCACAGCGACCCCTCCATAGGCGGGAGGGCGCTGAGCTCTCCTTTTGGCTTGCGCTCCCCCCGCCTATGGAGGGGACGCAGGGGCGTCAGCGGCGTTGTGCGTGGGGTCATGACGCATGTGCTGGGGGGGCACCGGAAGGCGATTTTGCCTAGGGCGCAAAAAGCCCTAGCACCGGCCCTGTCCGGATGGAGGTTGTAGGGGTGTGTGTGTCTGGCTGCACCTGCTTTTGCTGCATCCAGAACTTGTATGGATCCGGGGATCCAGGTTGGGTCAGCCCTGGGAAAGGGTTTCCACACTCTAGTCTACGGATGCACACAGAAGAAGAAGTGGTTAAAACCACTGGAAGAAAAAGGCAGGCCTCCCCTCGCAACGTGAAATTAATTAAACAATTTCCTCTTGCAGCCTCGATGATCCACACCAATATTTGAGTTCAGTGGGTGACTCGTTTGTTCATTTCGGCAAGCAGCAGGGCCGAGGCTGAGGCTCCGCTTCCTGGAGAGAGAGAGAGAGAAAGAACACGCTAGCATCAGAAATTACCCATGCAACAGAGGAGCGTGAGACGACCTGTGTGGCTATTTCGATGCTGGCTGCCACATCTGCAGCGCCTGGAAGCAGGAGAATAAATTGCCGTTGCACGTTCCTTGGTAGAGGAGGAAGGGATGGAAGCGTTGCACGGCTGAATTTTAAAATCCAGAAAAGCAGCCAGTACGGTGTGGACGCGATGCAAAGGTTTACTCTCAAGGAGCATGGAGGAAGAGGCTGTTTGCGAGAAACACACAGTGCCGGATTTACACATAAGCTAAACAAGCTATATAGCTTAGAGCCCCACTCTCTTGGGCTCCCCCCCCCAAAAAAAAACAAAGGGAAAAAAACACTGAATACACATTTCCAAAATATAAGATACAAAACAAATAAAATAAAACCAACATACAGCAACAGTTTTTTTGTGTTGTGTAGGCTCCTATGATGTAGATCATGGGCCCCGCATGCTACCTAAAATATCACTGTTTTGCTCATTTCTATATATAAGGTGCCTACATTCTGCTATTTATAATTATTAGTAAAGGTAAAGGGACCCCTGACCATTAGGTCCAGTCGTGGCCAACTCTGGGGTTGCAGCGCTCATCTCGCGTTATTGGCCGAGGGTCATGTGGCCAGCATGACAAAGCTGCTTCTGGCAAACCAGAGCAGCACATGGAAACGCCGTTAAACGACCTAATTAAGGGACCCAGGTGGCGCTGTGGTTAAACCACTGAGCCTAGGGCTTGCTGATCAGAAGGTCGGCGGTTCGAATCCCTGTGACGGGGTGAGCTCCGTGGGTTCCATAATTAAGGTTCAATTTTTGTGTGTGCATCTTTTACCATTATCCATCTGTTATATATCCATAGTTACCGTAGTTAATTCCACATTACATCCCTGCCAATGATTTTAACTGTTTAAAGTGGTCTTTTAAATAAATTGGGACGTGGGTGGCGCTGTGGTCTAACACCACTGAGCCTCTTGGGCTTAGCGATCAGAAGGTCGGCGGTTCGAATCCCCGCGACGGGGTGAGCTCCCGTTGCTCGGTCCCAGCTCCTGCCAACCTAGCAGTTCGAAAACACGTCAAAATGCAAGTAGATAAATAGGAACCGCTACAGCGGGAAGGTAAACGCCGTTTCCATGTGCTGCTCTGGTTTGCCAGAAGCCGGCTTTGTCATGCTGCCCACATGACCTGGAAGCTATACGCCGGCTCCCTTGGCTAATAATGCGAGATGAGCGCGCAACCCCAGAGTCGGTCACGGCTGGACCTAATGGTCAGGGGTCCCTTTACCTTTATGGACCTAATAGGCATCTGTGACGGGGTTTGTTTGTTTTTTTAAAAGAAATGTTCTGTTGTATTTTGCTTCTCCAAGCAGGCCAATTGAAGGGTTAACCCAGTCTCCCTGGTGACTGGCAGCAACATTCCGCTGGAGGAGGGACTGCCGAGGGTTTAAATATGATGTGCAGCCATTAAGTGGCGGTTGAGGGTTGTTTTTTGTGTGGGAGCTTGGGTGGTTGTGGAGAAGGTAGATTTAGAGTAGATGAAGTAGTTGAAAGATATTCTGTTGTTTGATTACCAAGAACGTTACCTGTGAAATTAAGTTTGTACCAATGTTACCAGAAAGCAACCATTAAGATTCAAGCTAATAAATATCCATCTTTATAGTGTCATACCAGTAATTGTCTATTTCAATTTCCAGCTAAGGTATCCAGGAACCCAGTTGGTGGGGAACTCTTTTAAACTGTCAAAACTGCCTTTTAGAGGAGAAAGGTTAGTTTGTGGCTGAGAGTGCACCAAGAAAAGGGGGGGCTGAAGGAGGAGACAGGTTCTGGATGGTAATAAAGTTACCTCAGGAAGGAGGCTAGCTTGACAGTAAGGGAGTTTCTAGTGAAGTGAAACCCTTATCTGAGTACACATAGGAACAGTCTGACTCAGGGCCGGCTCTAGGTAGACCCCCGGTGGCGCAGGGCACCACGGCGCCGGCCCGCCAGGAGGGCGCCGCGAGCTGCGCCCACCCGGTCCGCCAGTTTGACAACCGCATTGTGCCTGCCCGTGCGCTGCGCCCGCCCGCCGCGTTGGGGAACGGGGCGGGGGGGCGCCAGAGGGATCCGTTGCTCCACGGCGACAGGGGCGCTTAAGACGGCCCTGGTCTGACTTATAGCCCCGAGTCTATATAGGTACCTGGCCATGTTTTGTGCTGGAAGAGGACTCTCATTTTATCTTTAAACCCCAAGCGTTATAGGGGGTTTACAGGGAGAATAAATGGGATAGTGGGAGGTGTACTTTACCTCAGGATATCCCCATTGGTTCTTTTATAATTTGAGAAGTTGGTTGTAAAATAAGACGGAAAGTAAAGGCATCTAAAGCCATTTGCACATAACAAAATATGTATTTTATCAAAGTTATTGTTGAACTGAAATACAATTATGACGAAGTATATTAATAGTGAAATAATTAAGCTCTAACTTAAAATTATTTTTTATTCATAACAAACTTAATAATGCAAACACATTGGCATTTGGCAACCACGACAGAGGATGAGGTGGTTGGACAGTGTTCTCGAAGCTACGAACATAAGTCTGACAAAACTGCGGGAGGCAGTGGAAGACAGGAGTGTGCCTGGCATGCTCTGATCCATGGGGTCACGAAGAGTCGGACACGAGTAAACAACAACAAAAGATGCAGGAGGAAATTATTAACAATAGGGAGAATGAAAGACCAGGAGATTCCTTGGAATCTTGTTTTTATTATCTATGGTCGATATACGACTGTAAGATTTTAATCTGAAAAACCAAATAAATAAATTTTAAGTTAAAGTTCCATCCATCCTCGGAGAGTTACATTCTCTTGCAACGGTGGTGCAGACTTCAAAACTTTGGAAATGGGAGATTGCTCATCATATCTGTGGTCCAGGACTGAGTGAGGACACAGAGCCCATCTTATCACACTGACTCGTGTTCCTGCATTTAGGGCTTTAGGGACTCTACTTTCAACCTCTCCTTGGATTCTGGTGGCAGAGACTTTGTAGTGGCAGCCAGAAATGCCCTTCGAAACCCAAGCTCTCCGGCAGCAAACCCCTCTTAACTCAGCTGGATTTACTTGTGAGTAATTGTCGATAAGCAGCAGACATGTGCTTGCAAAAAGCAAAAATCCAGGAGGGGTACTCACATTCAAAACCGAAAGGAAGCGCTAAACTTCTTATACAAGAAGAGTTCTGGCTTTGGAAATTGTGAATGAGGTTTGTTGTTGTTTAGTCGTTTAGTCGTGTCCGACTCTTCGTGACCCCATGGACCATAGCACGCCAGGCACTCCTGTCTTCCACTGCCTCCCGCAGTTTGGTCAAACTCATGTTCGTAGCTTCGAGAACACTGTCCAACCATCTCGTCCTCTGTCGTCCCCTTCTCCTAGTGCCCTCCATCTTTCCCAACATCAGGGTCTTTTCCAGGGAGTCTTCTCTTCTCATGAGGTGGCCAAAGTATTGGAACCTCAGCTTCACAATCTGTCCTTTCAGTGAGCGCTCAGGGCTGATTTCCTTCCTTGACCACACCCAGCTTACCTCCATCCATGGTTCTTACATTCCAGGTTCCTATGCCAGTGTTTCTCAACCTTTTTTGGGCCACGGTACGCTTGTTCCATGAAAAAAAATCATGAGGCACACCACCATTAAAAAAGTTAAAAAATTTAACTCTGTGCCGCCCTATATTGACTATATAATTATGACTGTAATTTAACCCATGTGCAACTGTACTTCGTGCCTATTTTATAGTTTTGTTTTTCATTGTTTAATTTCCATCAGCTGTCAAAACTGTTCTGTTTTATATACATTATGAATTTTTTTTTAAGCTTTACCTCCCCCCCCAAAAAATATTACAATAGTTCAGCCAGCTATCTCCCTGTCTTGCTATTTCCCCCCTAGGCATTTTATTTTATTTGAATACGTATAGGCCCCCTATTAAGTAGGAAGGAGGAAATTAATCTCCCTCCCGCCGCCCCATGGGAGGGGAGAAGCCTTCAGACCCCCAATTCTCCTCTCCCGCGGCCCGAAGTGGTACAGTCCAGGCAAGGCTCTGCCTGCCCCCGGATTACAAGGGTGCACGCACTTCCAGGGGAGCTGCGGGGCGGCTCAAAGGCGAAAGGTTACCTTGGCTGCTGCTTGCGAGTAATTCCGGACCGCAAAGCCCAGCATCCGCCGCACAGCCATGGCGAAGGACGGGCGAAGGAGGCAGGGGATGCAGAGCAACAATATTGCTTTCCGGCGGGTCAGTGTTGGACATTGGCGGCCGCCAGGCACGTGACAGTGCAAATCGCCCTTCTCGTCGCCGCACGTCGCGGCACACCAGCCAGCGTCTTGCGGCACACTAGTGTGCCGCGGAACACCGGTTGAGAAACGCTGTCCTATGCAATATTTTTCTTTGCAGCATCGGACTTTCCTTTCGCTTCCAGGCATATCCGCAACTGAGCGTCCTTTCGGCTTTGGCCCAGCCGCTTCATCAGCTCTGAATCTACTTGTACTTGTCCTCCACTCTTCCTCAGTAGCATGTTGGACGGCTTCCGACCTGAGGAGCTCATCTTCCAGGGTCATAACTTTTATATGCCTGTTGTCTTTGTCCATGGAGTTTTATTGGCAGGGATACTGGAGTGGCTTGCCAGTTCCTTCTCCAGGTGGATCACGTTTAGTCAAAACTCTCCACTATGACCTGCCCATCTTGGGTGGCCCTCCATGGCATAGCTCATAGCTTCTCTGAGTTATTCAAGCCCCTTCGCCATGACAAAGCATTGATCCATGAAGGGGTGTGAATGAGGTAGATCTGCCAATGAATTTAATTTGCCTTCCTTCCCTAATATATAGGAAGCAGTCTATAAGTTGACTAAATTCCTGCATTGCAGAGGGGTGGACTAGATGACCGTTGGGGGTACCTTCCGACTCTACGATTCTATTATTCCAAATCTGACCCTGGCTAGGAGTGGTCAACGATGTGAATTTCCTTTTCCTTTTCCTAAATAAGAAGTTTTATTGATTTTCAGTGTATAAACAATGACGTGGATTTTCTGAGGTCCCAAAAGAAATTCAAATCCCACAGCAACAACTTTGCTGGTTCCCTAACAGACTCGCCTGGCACCTTAAAGACTTGCCGATTTATTGCTTCTTGCTCAGAGAAAGCTTCCCAGTCCACAAAAGCATAATGGCTGTGATCAGTCTGGAAAGTCTTTTATGCCTTCCAGGATTCGCATCGGGATGGAAACTTGGGATCTGTGCAATCTCGTAAAGTTCCCATGCCGAGTGACAGAATGCCAAATCTGCTGATGTGTAAATAAAGATCGGCGCTCCTGCTGCTGCCTCCACTAAAAGCACAGTTTGTTTTCTAATTAAATCTGGAAAAATGGGTTAATAAAGATGATTTGTAGCGGAGGCTCGTTTTGCCTCTGGTCCAGGAGTAGGCTTGTTAAAATGGTTTGTCGGCTGTGCTGTTGACAGCAAGAGTGGCAGATAATTTGGTATCTTCTATAATAGATGTGTAAAAGGAAAGAGGCTCTCGGATATTATTATAGCACTATCTATTTTCACATTTCGAAGCAGAAAACAATAGCAAGTATATTAAAAAAAACACACCTTTTTTACAACTGAGTTGCTGGGGTGTATAGGGTGTTAGGGGAGAAGGAGTATCTCTGGTGGGGGACACTCATGCTCCTTCTGGGGGCATTTTGTCCTTCTTTGGTCCCCACCCTGCACTCAGCTCTCAGCTAGGGCTCCTAGAAGCTGTCCGCATGCGACAGCGGCCACAGTCCCAGGAAACGGCTTCAACTGGTTGGCTAAACCAGGTGAAGGTAGCCAGTGGGATTGGGGGATGTGGTGGACATGTACACTGGTAAAGGCTTTCTGGGAAATGATATACTGTACAATGAATGAATGAATAATAATAATAATAATTTATTTATACCCTGCCCATCTGGCTGGGCTTCCCCTGCCACTCTGGGCGGCTTCCAACAAACATTAAAATACATCAAATATCACAGATTAAAAACTTCCCTAAACAGGGCTGCCTTTAGGTATTTTCTAAATGTCAGGTAGTTGTTTATCTCTCTGACCTCTGATGGGAGGGTGTTCCACAAGGCGGGTGCCACTACCGAGAAGGCCCTCTGCCTGGTTCCCTTTAGCTTTGCTTCTCACAGTGAGGGAACCGCCAGAAGGCCCTCGGCGCTGGACCTCTGTGTCCGGGCAGAACGATGGGGGCGGATACGGTCCTTCAGGTATACTGGACCGAGGCTGTTTAGGGCTTTCAAGGTCAGCACCAACACTTTGAATTGTTGGAAACGTACTGGGAGCCAATGTAGGTCTTTCAAGACCGGTGTTATGTGGTCTCAGCGGCCGCTCCCAGTCACCAGTCTAGCTGCATTTAAAGAAAATAAATTTAAATACTTTTGTTTTTTTTAAAAACAGAAACAGGGGGTTGGTCTAGTTGACCCTCGGGTCCCGCTCAACTGTACAATTCTATGATTCTTTTGAATGTCGTGGATGGTCACTATAGCAAGGTCACTTACGAAGGCAGATTCTGTACTTATGGCCAATATCAGGTACTGGCAGAAGACCTTTCCCCCTGTCTGCTAAATTGCCTTTATAAAGTGATCCAAGAGAGATTTCTGAAATCTTCGTTGACACACAGAATGAATACCTTGGTAGAAACAGCACAATTCTTTTTCTTGAGTGAAATAGGTGGCTTGGTGACAAATGGAAGTGCCTCTCTTTGCAAAGGGTACAAAGAAGATAAGAGAATTAATCTTTCATTCTTTAAGCTTTTCTGTTAGGAATAATAGGTGAAGAGATACCGAGAGAGAATATAATGGTGAGAGATTAGTGTTGTTAGAATTAGATATAATTGAGTAAAAAGAAAGGATATAGTTGGGAATGTAAAGTATTAAGAATTAAAAGGTATAGAAATAAGTTTTTATTCAGTAAAATTTAGAGATTATGTAAGATTTAGAAATTGCTAAAGATGATTTATAATGGAACGCAGAAAGAGGAGGAATGAGGAAGTCAATAGATTAGAAATAAGGATTATAAATGAGAGTGTTTGATTTTTATGTATTTTTGTGTGTGTGTATGTTGTTTTTTGTATTTCTGTATTTTGTATTTTTGCAGTTTTATATATTGTGTAGACTAGTGTGTTTTGTAGTTGTATTTTGTTGTTGTTATAAATTTATTATTATTATTATTATTATTTTTTAAAGAGATACCGAGAGAGGATAAAAGACTCTTCATGTATGTGATGACGGCAGCGAGAATGCTACTAGCCCAGAGATGGAAGGGAGGAGAAGTAACCACAAAAGGAGAATGGAAGATGAAACTGATGGACTATTCAGAGATGGCGAAACTGACGGGGAAGATCCGAAACCAGGAAGATCAAGTATTTTTTAAAGGACTGGAGTAAATTCTTAATTTATTTAAAAGGGTAAAGGGACCCCTGACCATTAGGCCCAGTCGTGACCGACTCTGGTGTTGTGGCACTCATCTCGCATTATTGGCCGAGGGAGCTGGCGTACAGCTTCCAGGTCATGTGGCCAGCATGACAAAGCCACTTCTGGAGAACCAGAGCAGTGCACGGAAACGCCGTTTACCTTCCCGCCGGAGTGGTACCTATTTATCTACTTGCACTTTGATGTGCTTTCGAACCGCTAGGTTGGCAGGAGCTGGGACCGAGCAACTGGAGCTCACCCCGTGGCGGGGATTCGAACCGCCAACCTTCTGATCGCTAAGCCCAAGAGGCTCAGTGGTTTTAGACCACAGCGCCACCCACGTCCCAATTTATTTAAAATACCACTGTAAACAGTTAAAATCATTGGCAGGGATGTAATGACACTTGTAGTGTGGAATTAACTACGGTAACTATGGATATATAACAGATGGATAATGGTAAAAGATGCACACACAAAAAATTGAACCTTAATTATGGAACCCACGGAGGGAGGGAAGGAGGTCCGAAGGTTCAAAAGAACCTTTTATTTTAATGTTTGAAATGGTTAAAGTTAAAATGTATAAAATTGTGTAAAACCAATAAAAAATATAATAAAAAAGAAGGTAGCCAGCGGGTCTCAAACCCTCAGTGATTGGGGGACTTCTCTTGCAGGCTCTGGCAGATGGAGCAAACAAGACCAAAAGAGGGTCCAACAGTGGAGAAGGCACCTTTGTCCATAACAAGTACCCAGGCAAGGAGATAAACATTTCTACAGCAAAATTAAAAAAATTCCTTCAGTAGCACCTTAAAGACCAACTAAGTTTTTATTTTGGTATGAGCTTTCGTGTGCATGCACACTTCTTCAGATACACTGGAAACAGAAGTGTCATACCCTTATATATATACAGATGGTGGTGGGGGTGGGTGGGAATGGGTGATGGGCTGATGGGAGTGGTAAACCTGTGGATGGCTGTTAACGGCTGATGATGACTGCAATTGGTCCTGCGGGGAAAAAGCAAGGGCTGAGGCGCTAAAGAAAGCTTGATCATGCATAATGAGATAAGAATCCGATGTCTCTATTCATCCCAGGTGGCTCCATGGTTTTAAGCTTGGTAATGAGTTCCAATTCAGCAACTTCTCATTCCAGTCTGTTCCTGAAATTTCTCTGTAATAAAACAGCTGCTTTGAGATCTTGTATAGAATGTCCTGGGAGATTGAAGTGTCCTCCTACTGGTTTCTCTGTCTTATGGTTCCTGATGTCAGATTTATGTCCATTTATCCTTTGGCGTAGGGTTTGGCCTGTTTGTCCAATATAGAGAGCTGAAGGGCACTGTTGGCATTTGATGGCATACACAATGTTAGAAGATGAGCAATTGACTAGTCCTGAAATGATATGTTGGATGTTGTTGGGGCCAGTAATGGTTGCTCATACCAAAATAAAAACTTAGTTGGTCTTTAAGGTGCTACTGAAGGAATTTTTTTATTTTGCTTCGACTCAGACCAACACGGCTACCTACCTGTAACTATTTCTAAAGCAGTTGTCCCCAATACTGATGTCAGTTAGTGGATTTGTGTTTCCAGCCCTGCACCTTGGGGAGGGAGGGGGAGGTAATCTATTTGCAGCAGTGAAGGATAGGCAGAAAGCAATTCTTTGGAAATAATGGGAAATTAGTGTTCCTCTCGATTTTTCCTCCCTCCTCCTTTTTCTTAAAAAAATTAATAAAAATCAATTTGAGTATGTAAACAAGGAAACAAAATGTAATTTTGAGGTTGCAGCAACAAAATGCTGCCGTGACTCCTTGCAAATGTTAACCTTTCTCAGAAGTAAGGAAATGGAGCGAGATGAATCTGCAAAGGGTCGGTCTTCCCTCTCTAAATCAACATCCCGCAGAAACACATTCATGTCAAGCTGTCATGCAACTTCACTTCACAGAAGAGGAAAGAGCTGTTCAGCTAAGAGGAGAGCAACCTGTGATGGGGTCAATTTGTATTTTTACATGTCAATAGCATAATGTTATTGGTAAGTTACAGGTCAGGTGTGAGAGGGAACAGCAAAATGTAATAGAAAAACAGGAACTAAGGGTGCGGGAGGCATTCAAGAATATTTAGAAATTTAGATTTATGCATGCCAATTAAAGTAGTCGTTCACCCTAGGGCAACAAATCCACTTAAAAACAAACAAACGGAAACCCTTTTTGTGATTAGAAAACTGGCAAGAAAATGTATGGGAAAGTGTGGGGTGAAGAAGGGGATAATGGGAAACATATAAACATGGTACAAGCAAATCCAGGTGGATGTTCGTTGTGATATAACTTGCCCTGCAAACGTATCAGAACCAATGCTCGATAAAGGTAGTCTAACCTCTGCAAAAGCTTTGTGCAAGCAAATTGAGACGAATATTCCATAAGCAGGTCATCTTGAGGAGCCCAAAGGCCCCCAAATGCCTGCAAAATTTGGAACAGATGGGGAAAATATGAGAAAGCAACCCTGTCTGAGCTGGAGAATGTCCAAATTGAGATAAAATGTAGCAGCCGTCAAACTTGGAAGGAGGATAACAAGATCTTGACTTGAGCCTAGTAGATACTTTCAGTTGTGCTGAGAACATCAGGAGAGTCTTCTAGATCAGGCCAAAGGCAGACAAAACTCTCAAGCAGACAGTATTTGATTGACTGAAATTGTCTGTAAAGCCTCAAGCCTTTCAAACATGAGCAGGTTTCATGTTTTAGTCTCGCCGTCGACAATTTGCCAAAACCGTCGCAAAGCGGGAAATAACACTCCAAACCCCCAGTGGCGTGCCTCTGGTGTCAAATTCTCTATCAAGAGCAACACTTCTCCCCACTGCTCTAAAGCTTTCCTACTTCCCAGCAAAGCGACCGTCAAAAGCAGACTCGCATCTTAGAAGTTTCATGCAGAAACGTTTCAAAGGCATGTAAAGGACATCTCCTGGCAGCCCTTCTCTCTCAAAATATCAGCCGAAACCGAGAGCCCCTTTCACCCTAGTGGGAGAGAAGCCTGTTCCTTGCTTGGCATTCATTAAAATGGGCTTTATTGAAAGATGTGTGTTCTTAAAAAGATCTCGCTGCACAGATTTCATCGTACGGATATAAAGCTAGAATCAAATAGCATTAAGAGACATCTGACAGGCTGGGGTTTTTTTTTTCCCCAAGAAGGGAGGGAGGGAGAAACAAGCTGCCTTTTTTGTACCACCTCCACATAGCATCTTTAAATTCACTGCCATTCTGGAAGTTTAGCAGCTGCAGTTTAGACTGAACTTCATAATCTCGTGCCCCCTTTGTTCTGAATGAATGAATGATGAATGAATGAATGAATCTTTATTTGTACCAGCCACCAGCCACAGCAATAAAACAATCAAAATGCGGTATACAGAGGATAAAGGTAAAAAGTCAATTATATAAAATGGATTTTTGGGGGGTTGGGTCAATAGTCAAAGAATGGATCTTATTCTAATTGCCCCAGCTAAGAACCTTGCAACCTTGGGAGACTTCCGGTGAGCTGCGGACACGGCAGGGAGCGTGAAACGACCTCTCCGGAGGAGTTTCGGGTGCGACGGGGGATAGCGGGTTCCGTGAAGGCTTAGCGGACCCGTAAACTCAGGGGGAGCTACCCTGAAACTCGGGGTACCCAGCGGCGTCCAGTGCCGCTCTCCTCTCTTTCGGGTCCCGAATTAGAGGGCTCGAGAGAGGATTGAGTGGCGGACGCGAGGGGGTACATCAATAGTCAATAGTCAAAGGGGGTTGGGTCAATAGTCAAAGAATGGCTCTTATTCTAATTGCCCCAGCTAAGAACCTTGCAACCTTTGCTGTCACCTGCTCATCTTGATCTGCCAAGAGAAAGGACACTGTGGCAGTGCTTGGGTGATCCGGATTGGACAATAGAGGGGTGATAACTTCATTCCTTGAATCTTTATAAAGAGTGCAGGCCAGAAGGACATCAGCCACCGATTCAGTACTGCCAACTCCGCAGGGACATAACCGTTTTTCGTGTGGCATTTTTTTGAATCGTCCCTCGAGTACAGCCGAGGGCAATTGTCACGGTCCGGTCGGCGGGCGTCAGGACCAGAGGCAAGATGGTGGTGAAGAAGCAGGGTCGAAGGCAGAGGCGAAGGTCCACGGGGCACGAAACAAGGCGAAGGCAAAGCGAGGGTCCAGGAACAAGAAGCAAGGCGAAGGTCCACGGGGCAAGAGCAAGGCGAAGGCGAAGCAAGGGTCCAAGGAGCAAGGAGCAAGGCGAAGGATCCAGGAACAAGAAGCAAGGTGAAGGTCCACGGGGCAGGAGCAAGGCGAAGGCGAGGCAGGGGTCCAAGAAGCACGGCAGCAACAAGGCAAGGGTCCAAGGAACAGGAGGCCAGATGCAACCAGGCAGGGATAGCGTTGCTGTGGCAAAGAGCTGAAGGGAAATGCTGGGCTTTTATCCCTCCCAGCTCCTGCCACCAGGTGCAGTGAGATCTCAAGTGGCCTCACCTGGGTGATTGCTCCTTGCTTCTCCAGCACAAGCTGAGGACTTCACCTGTGTGGCCACACCTTGTTTCTCCAGCACAAGTTGAGGCATGCCCCAGTCCTGCAAAGCACTACAGGCCCCAGAGCCTGACTCCTGCCCATACTCCTGACAGCAATACAGTGGTACCTTGGTTCTCAAACGCCTTGGTACTCAAACAACTTGGAACCCAAACACTGCAAACCTGGAAGTAAACGTTCCAGTTAGCGAACTTTTTTGGGAAGCTGAACATGCTCCGTTTTGAGTGTTATGCTGAGGTCTGTCTGTTTTTGCTATTTATTTTGTGTTTTTGTTTTTGTGGCTCTTTTTGTTTTGTTTTTGGGACTGTGTGGAACCCAGTTCAGCCACTGATTGATTGTGTGACTGATTCCTTGCAAAGCATCTTGGGAAGTGTAGTTTGCAAAGGGTGCTGAGAGGTGTTAAAGGTAAAGGGACCCCTGACCATTAGGTCCAGTCATGACTGACTCTGGGGTTGCAGCGGTCATCTTGTGTTATTGGCCAAAGGAGGCGGCGTACAGCTTCCGGGTCATGTGGCCAGCATGAAATGCCGTTTACCTTCCCGCCGGAGCGGTACCTATTTATCTACTTGCACTTTGATGTGCTTTTGAACTGCTAGGTTGGCAGGAGCTGGGACCAAGCAACGGGAGCTCACCCCGTCACAGGGATTCGAACCGCCGACCTTCTGATCGGCAAGCCCTAGGCTCTGTGGTTTAACCCACAGCGCCACCCACGTGGGTTATGAGAGAGGTGAGAGGTGTTACAAGAGCCCTATTCCCCTCGCAGATATACCATACTTAAAAATGCATCTACTGTATTAGGAACTTTAAGAAACAGATGACGGCAATGTTATTAACCAGATAACACAGGATTTATCTGACAATTTGAAACGGAAGCATGCTTTATTCAGTGACTTAACAACAGCTTAATAAAAAAAAGCAGTGTGTAGGGATCAAAGGCAGATGACTAATGAATTTATGAACCATCGCCCAGATCCAAATATTTGGAAAGCCTTCAGCAGGATTTGGCATATTCTTAGTAACCGTGGTAATTAAACTGACTATCAGTCTCTCTCTGTGTGTGTATAGAGAAGAGATCATTTTCGAGAATGCCAGGCAAACCTCCAGGTGCAGAAGAACTGAACAACAAAATAGGCAAGATTTTATGCAATCATCTCCTGAAGTGGCTGGCAACCTGATATCATAAGCTCAGGAATAAAGCTGTAATGGGAGAGGGTTTTCCCAAGACTGGAACGCTGTGGGTCTGTGGAATGACTATCTTCTGTGGGATGATATGAGAACCAAAAACACAGTTATCCTTTGAAATCTGCATTTTTCCTCATTTTGCAATGCAAATCTCCAGCTGGATAATGTGTATTAAAATTGCATAAACTTTAATAAAGGGTCCATAAAAATTAATACTGTTTGATCTTCTTGCAGTCCATGGGACTCACAAGAGTCTCCTCCAGCACCATAATTCAAAAGCGTCAATTCTTCGGCGATCAGCCTTCTTTATGGTCCAGCTCTCACTACTGGGAAAACCATAGCTTGAACTATACGGACCTTTGTCGGCAAGGTGATGTCTCTGCTTTTTAAGATGCTGTCTAGGTTTGTCATTGCTTTTCTCCCAAGAAGCAGGCATCTTTTGATTTCATGACTGCTGTCCCCGTCTGCAGTGCACCCTTGGAATTTCACCCAGGTTGACCCAAAAGGCTAGTTCTGGTTTCATTATGTTTTCCTCAAGGCCTCGACAGCCCACTGCAACAAGTGGACCTCGAGATGTTTGTTTGCCCTGGCTGATTGAAACTGTAGGATGTAATCCACTGGGAGCAGACAAGTACAACATTCCTTGTAATGCTAGAGAGGACATGCGAGGGAATGTTTGGTCCAGCCAGTCGTAAACTTCCTGTTTCCTCCTGGCTGGAGCATCCTTCCTTTGCATGTGACTAGAGGTGGGCGTAGGGGCGCGGGTGGCACTGTGGTCTAAACCACTGAGCCTCTTGAGCTTGCCAATCAGAAGGTCGGCGGTTCGAATCCCCGTGACGGGGTGAGCTCCCGTTGCTCAGTCCCAGCTCCTGTCAACCTAGCAGTTCGAAAGCACGCCCCCAAAAAGTGCAAGTAGATATATAGGTGCCGCTCCAGCGGGAAGGTAAATGACATTTCCATGTGCTGCTCTGGTTTCAGTGTTCTATTGCTCCAGAAGCAGTTTAGTCATGCTAGTCACATGACCTGGAAAAACTGTCTGTGGACAAACATCGGCTCCCTTGGCCTGTAAAGCGAGATGAGCGCCGCAACCCCAGAGTCGTCTGTGACTGGACTTAACTGTGAGGGGTCCTTTAACTTTTGTTTTTAGAGGTGGGTATGACCTTACCTGTCCAGGTAACAAAAGGACAAGTCACACAGCACCCTCTCTCTCAAGCCAGCAGAGGCTTGACAGGCATATGTCAAGAATGCTTTGATGGTGTTTCCTGCTTGGCAGGGGGTTGGACTGGATGGCCCTTGTGGTCTCTTCCAACTCTATGATTCTATGATTCTATCCTTCTTCGTTGGACCAGTTTTTAGCTAGGACTGCTCTTCTAGCTTCTCAAGATAGCAGAAGCACTGGGATTATTCCCCCATATGGGGTAGAGCCACATGTACATATTTGTAACTAAGTCTGCCTTCAGGAATCCAATTGTGAACTGATGTGAGTAAACTTCTTTTATTGACTTTAAATAAGATTGTCGTGTCTTTATTCTTTTAAGAGGGATAAAAGGGAACTTACCAGGAACATACAATTAAATACTGAATGGTATAATGTTGTTGTCGTTTAGTCGTTTCCGACTCTTCGTGACCCCGTGGACCAGAGCACGCCAGTTACTCCTGTCTTGCACTGCCTCCCGCAGTTTGGTCAGACTCATGTTCGTAGCTTCGAGAACACTGTCCAACCATCTCATCCTGTGTTGTCCCTTTCTCCTTGTGCATATCGTATCCATATTATATGGTATAATAGTGAGAGGCTTACACAAGCCTGCAGCAAGCGATCTGCTGGGCGCATATAAAAGGGGAATGTGAAACTTGCCAGCACAAGTAAGGAAGGATATTAATAACATTCCCACAGAATCGTCCCCACTCAATTTCAACGCTCTCTCTTGGACTCAGCTGGGAGCACACAGACCCACAGCCCTCAAAAAAAGATCATCATATTTTAAACATTAATAAATGCCGACAGTGGTTTTTGCTTGCTTTCTCCGGTTAGTCATTTCGAGCACTCCGGCCTCGACCTTCACTCTTTTTTCTGGGAAATGTATATATACATCCCACATTAACCCCACAATTAAATTCCAGACAGGCGGTGGATCCACCCTCCCAGCAGGCAGAAGGACCGTTAGCAAAATGATTGCATCTATTATGGAAGGAGAGGAGCCAGAAATAACACAAGTACCCACCTCTCCCCAGTGGGGGTAAAAGAGGACAGAGGACCACCCAAAAAGGCCTTGTTTTAATAGACAGGGCTGGGCTTCCCTTCCAGTTAGAAGGAAAAAAATCAAAGGCCATTGTGGGAGGCGCATCCCCAGCTATTTTTTGTTTTAAAAAGAGAGAGATGAAATGTTCAATTTGTTCAAACTCCACTCACCCACCTTTCTCTCTGCAGCCCAAATTATACAGAAAGGTCTACGTGCAAAGGTGAGGCCGCCGTTCTTGCTTTTACACCCTCCCGAGTGACCTGTTAAATGGTTTCCTCCTTTTCCCCAACTAAATGTGGAATAAAGGGAGCTCTTCAGAGGATGTTTGCCAGCAAAAGGCTGAGTTTGAAAGGAGGTTTGGCCGAGGTACGAGGAGTAAACTAACATACCCTCCAACATTTCTCCGATGAAAATAAGGACTTTCTATTCCATAATATTAGTACAGTGGTACGTTGGTTCTCAAACGTAATCCGTTCTGAAAGTCAGTTCCAAAACCAAAGCGTTCCAAAACCAAGGCGTGCTTTCCCATAGAAAGTAATGCAATACGGATTAATCCGTTCCAGGCTTTTTAAAACAACTCCTAAAAGAGCAATTTAACATGGATTTTGCTATATAATGAGACCATTGATCCATAAAATGAAAGCAATAATCAATGAACTGTACTATAGAATAAATAAGACAGTATTGTAGATGATAAAAATTAAATTTAAATTTTTCTTCGTACCTGCACTGATGAAAATCATTGTTTGGATGGGGGGCTTTTATCCATTTCCACAGTCACACAATCAGTAGCTGAACTGGAAGAAGGGTTCTCTAGGCCTGCACAACTACCGCACAATTGCGCTCATTTCACACGCTAGCAAGGTTATGCTTAAAATTCTACAAGGCAGGCTTAGGCAGTATGTGGACCGAGAACTCCCAGAAGTGCAAGCTGGATTTCGAAGGGGCAGAGGAACCAGAGACCAAATAGCAAACATGCGCTGGATTATGGAGAAAGCTAGAGAGTTCCAGAAAAACGTCTACTTCTGCTTCATTGACTATGCAAAAGCCTTTGACTGTGTCGACCACAGCAAACTATGGCAAGTTCTTAAAGAAATGGGAGTGCCTGATCACCTCATCTGTCTCCTGAGAAATCTCTATGTGGGACAAGAAGCTACAGTTAGAACTGGATATGGAACAACTGACTGGTTCAAAATTGGGAAAGGAGTACGACAAGGCTGTAAATTGTCTCCCTGCTTATTTAACTTATAAGCAGAATTCATCATGCGAAAGGCTGGACTGGATGAATCCCAAGCCGGAATTAAGATTGCCGGAAGTAATATCAACAACCTCAGATATGCAGATGACACAACCTTGATGGCAGAAAGTGAGGGGGAATTAAAGAACCTTTTAATGAGGGTGAAAGAGGAGAGCGCAAAATATGGTCTGAAGCTCAACATCAAAAAAACCAAGATCACGGCCACTGGTCCCATCACCTCCTGGCAAATAGAAGGGGAAGAAATGGAGGCAGTGAGAGATTTTACTTTCTTGGGCTCCTTGATTACTGCAGATGGTGACAGCAGTCACGAAATCAAAAGACGCCTGCTTCTTGGGAGGAAAGCAATGACAAACCTAGACAGCATCTTAAAAAGCAGAGACATCACCTTGCCTACAAAGGTCCATATAGTTAAAGCTATGGTTTTCCCAGTAGTGATGTATGGAAGTGAGAGATGGACCATAAAGAAGGCTGATCGCTGAAGAATTGATGCTTTTGAATTATGGTGCTGGAGGAGACTCTTGAGAGCCCCATGGACTGCAAGAAGATCAAACCTAATCCATTCTGAAGGAAATCAGCCCTGAGTGCTCACTGGAAGGACAGATCGTGAAGCTGAGGCTCCAATACTTTGGCCACCTCATGAGAAGAAGAGAAGACTCCCTGGAAAAGACCCTGATGTTGGGAAAGATTGAGGGCACTAGGAGAAGGGGATGACAGAGGTCGAGATGGTTGGACAGTGTTCTCGAAGCTACGAACATGAGTTTGACCAAACTGCGGGAGGCAGTGGAAGACAGGAGTGCCTGGCGTGCTATGGTCCATGGGGTCACAAAGAGTCGGACACGACTAAACAACTAAACAGCAACAACAGGCCTGCTTTAGGAGAGGAATATTTCTTCCTATTTTATCCACCAGGACAGATCTACCTAATGCCAGCTCTGCCCCTGATAAGCTTCCAAGGAGACCCTGTTCCTAGGGGCACTACTTTAAAAATGACCTGTAAATGATACCCTGTAATAAGGCAGAGGTTAGACGAGCGACTCCGCTATTATTTCTAATTCCGCGTTCTATAGGAACGGGGCACTGCTGTCAATTTTCGGTCGCTAGCATCTAAATCGGCAGGCCGTTTGGGTCTCAGGAAATTAGAGGCTGTGCAATGATGCTTTTGTGGGATTTTTACAGCTGGGAACCAGCGAGGAAAAACAAAGGGCATTCTCCTGTTGCATGTCTTGCGGTGCATTTGGAAGACTCCGTTTCCGCGCAGACCTAAAAGCACTGCAGGGAAAGGTGGTCTTTAGGGGCCCCCGTTGCTGTCTGTGGGTTCAGTAATGAGGCCAGGCTTTTGTAGACGGCTTCTGGCTAACCATGAAATGGTGATAGGAGAGGGAAATAATTAGTCCTTGCTTCGGGATGGCCCTGATGTTTGGCAGCTTCGCCGATGATTATTAGCACGGGGGAAGCATGGAGAAAACTCGATGGGAAGGCTGGAGCAAAGTTAATGTGGAAATGCGGACTGCTGAGTTTAAGAGTGGAAAAACCCGAAACTGAAATGGGCAGTTTCTCCCATCCCTAGTTAAGAGCAGGGTTCCCCTTTGCCCTTGGCAAGGAACTGTATTAACACCAGGAAAGACCATGAGCAAGAATCTCGAAAAACAAAAAAGGCTTTTTGTGCCCTTTTGTGTTCCGCTAGTGACTTCCTCTGCGCAGGGGCGTACGAAGGGGGGTGCAGGGGTGCAGTCTGCCCCAGGTGTCACTCTGACGGGGGGGGGGTGACAAAATGGCAGATGGCACCATAGCTGCCAAGTACCCTGTTTTCCCCGGGAAACCCCCGTTTTTTCTTTTTTTTAAAACATACTTTTTATTAATTTTACAAAATACAAAAAAAAAAAAAAACGGTACATACATAAACACCTTTTCCACCTCCTTCCTACCCACCCACATGGGTCCTCCCCTGCCACAGAAGTATCCCATGTATGTGAACAGTCAGAGATGGTCCATTTTATGCTTGGATTTCTGTCCTCCTCCCCCTCCCCTGACCCCAAAGCCCCCCCCTGCCACCAGGGAGCTCCAGCAAACCAGGGCAGTACGCAGGAGGCCATCCATCCAACCATCTATTGTCATACCAAAAAAAGAGAAAAATAGAAATAGGAAAAAAGAGAAAAAAGAAAGGGCAAAAAAAGAGAAAAAAACAATACAAAACAGAAAAAAAATTCTTACATTCATAATTGTAAAACCATATTTTGTGGGCTTCCCCTCCCCCCCCTTCCCCGGTTTTCATCCCTTTTTTATCATCTGCAACAGTTTCTTACTTTATAAAAATACACCTTTGTATCTTATACAACTTATAAATCAATTGTTAACATTTTCATCTAATATTCAAATCACTGAAAAATCAAACTCCCATTTTATCTTCCCGTGCCTAATTTTTACTCCCTCTATAAGCCTTCATATTTTCACATTTTTCCAAAATCCATTCACTTTTAAAACTATAACTATTCTCAATTTAACCTTACATCCCCGATTACCGGCTCCACCCCCCCAATCCAGCAAATTCCATAATCAGCAGACCAGTTATAAACCTGTTAATCCATCCTTATAATCACAACATCACTTTCCCTTCACCCCACCCCCTGTTTACAGTCTTTTGCCATCCAGGCTACCATACAGGACCCCTGAATTTCTTCTCTTCTCTGCATATTTTTTCCTTCTTCCCTGTGGGCGTTCTGGAGTTCCAATAATACCAATCGTGCCCCCCTCAAAGGCAGGGCACTCCATCCAACTTTTTGTAGAGTAAAGTCATCATTTTTTTCGTGGTGTGCTTCATTTTGTGTTGAATCATCACAGTCCTCATCTTCATCTTTTCCTTCCAAATCACAATCACCATCATTGTCATTCTCACATTCATCTTTTTCAGTGTCAAAAGCTTCATCTTCTAAAAAATCATATTCTGCCATCACCATCTGAAATTGTTGCTGTAACTCTTGCCGTCGTGTCTCCTCTTGACATAGTTCTATTCTTGTTTCCCACATTAAGGTCAAAACAGACCGCTGGAACTCAGGGGAACACTTTTTTGTTGACATAGTTCAATCCTGCCAAGGTCAAAACTTGTCACGTGGGGTGGAATATGATCACAGTTTATTTTCTCGACTCCATTTTAACAAACTGGCTGCATTCTTCAAGTCTTATTAACAATAAAGTTCGAACTCACATTTCACAAACATTTAAACCAAAAAAGAAATTCCACAAAGTCCAGAAATACAAAGTGAAATAAAAATTGACTTATAAATCCTGATCAACTCACTGGGTTGTCTGGGCTGCCGGCTCCCGAGGAAAAGAAAGGTTTTTCTTAGTCTTTACCTCTTGCTGCAGGGCACTCAGAACCACAGTCTCTCTCCCCTTTCACCCTGCATCAAAGGGGAGATTCTCTTTGATGCCTTTGAGGGATCCTTTTGAATTGCAAATCTTCTGTTTACGGCTTCGGGTTTCTATTTACTGTCTCTTTTGTTGCCGTGGGGGGGGGGGTGGCTTCCTCTTTTCTCCCCTCTCTCCCAGATCCAAATTGTTTTATAATCCAAATCGTGAGGTTACTTACAGTCTTGTTTCCAATCGTTTTATTTTCGGAAGAATCCAGCGCTCTCCGCCTTCGGCTTGAAGCTTCTCCCTGCTAGAATAACGTTGCCGCTCAAAATGCCCCCCGCGACTTCTACCCTCCTCGCTCCGGAGCTCTTATTAGAGCTAGCCGAAGGGTTGGGGAGTCCGGATTGGGGCTGTGCCGAGCAAATTTGCCCCCGGGACGCCCTTCCCGAGGTTCTAAGGGGCGCAGCGTCGCTCTCGCTGCCCTCCCCACTCCTAGCAGGGACGGGCCGTCTCGGAGACGAGACGAAACCCCGCCGATCGGCGCTGGCGCTGAACCCGGAAGCTACCACCCCCGTTTTTTCTTACCTTTTCCCGGCGGTCCCCCGTATCACTTTGTCTCCCATTATTCTCCCTTATATTCTCCTGCTGGCAGCCATTTTTTTTCTGATTTGCCCATCTATGGGCACCAAAAATGGCCGGCGCTAGCTTCGAAAGTCGCGTCTACGCATGTCCAGAAGTGCGTAGACGCGGCTTCTGGTGTCAGCGGCGGCCATTTTTGGTGCCCATAGATGGGCAGAGCGACACCGGAAGTTGCGGCTACACACTTCCAGACATGCATAGACGTGACTTTTGAAGCCGGCGGCGGCCATTTTTGGTGCCCATAGATGGGCAGAGCGACACCGGAAGTTGCGTCTACGCAACTTCCGGTGTCACGCGGCTGCCGGTCCCAGATTCTGCAGTCCGGGACTTGGCAGGTATGGGCGGCACTCGTCACTGCGGGGCCTGCATCGCGCACGAGCCATGCGTCTTGGCGCCCTCAGGCTCTGCGCTGTCCTCCCGCTGCCTCCCCCCAGCTGTAGGGTGGCTGAGACCCTGCTGCATGCCCTGCCTCGTCCTGTATGGGCGCCCTGTGCCCCGCGCCCCGTGCCATGCCATCCCTATGGGTGCCGAGCCCCCCAGCCCTATGGGTGGTTCGCCCTGCCCCTGGGCATGCTGCCCTAGGCACCCGAGAGCCGTCCTCCGCCGCTGCCTCTGAGATTCCAACCTGCCTTTGATTTCCCTCAACAGGAAAAGCTGAGAGGTAACATCCTTTTTTTCTCCCTGAAGTGATAAGAGCCTGGCCTACGTGGAACTTTTGTGATCTGACCTAACAAGGCAATCATTGAGTTTTCCTCTCTCTTTTTTGCACTAAATTAAGAGAAGGTGCATAAAATTAATGCTGCAGGCCATGACACTAATGGAATTGGCTTTTAATGCAGTATTAGCGGCAGTTAATTGCAAACCCTGCTGTGGCAAAGACTGTATTTAACCCACCAGGGGATAAATAATGAACATGAAACTTTGGCTGCTTCTCTAGCCTGTGTCTTTGACCTCTGACTCTGGGGTTATACTGGTGCTTTTAGGGTGCTTCCCCCCCCCCCCCCGGTTTTCACATTTTTGAGCTTCAAGGTTTCAGAAACGTTTTCTTCTTAGATATTCATTTTAAATTGAAAAACACATTCACTCATTCCCCAGCACAGGAGCTGCCAACTTTCGGGAGGCCAGTGGGCACGTTTGGAACTTTTTATTATTTCTATTTATTTATAAATTATTATTATTAATAATAATAATAATAATAATAATAATAATAATTTATACCCCGCCCATCTGGCTGGGTTTCCCCAGCCACTATGGGCGGCTTCCAACAGAAAAATGAAATAAAATAATCTATTAAACATTAAAGCCTCCCTAAACAGGGCTGCCTTCAGATGTCTTCTAAAAATCTGGTAGCTGTTGTTCTCTTTGACATCTGATGGGAGGGTGTTCCACCGGGCGCCACTACTGAGAAGGCCCTCTGCCTGGTTCCCTGCAACCAGGGCCGCCTTAAGCATATCTGGCACCGCGGCGCCATGGTACGACGATCCCCCTCAGCCCCCCCGCCCCGTTTCCCAGCGCAGCTGTCTGGCGGGCACAGTGTGCAGCGCGGCACCCCCCTGGCGGCCCTGCGCCACCCAGCCTGGCCGTAGGGCCGGCCCTGCCTGCAACTTGGCTTCTCGCAACGAGGGAACCGCCAGAAGGCCCTCGGCGCTGGACCTCAGTGTCCGGGCAGAACGATGGGGGTGGAGACGCTCCTTCGGGTATATGGACAGATGGAGGCTATATGATTCTGAGTACCAGTTACTGGAAACTTCAGAAGGTGAGAGTAGGCTCTTGTGTTCGAATCCTGCTTGCTGGTTTCCCATAATGGGCATCTGGTTGGCCCCTGTGAGAACAGGGTGCTGGACTAGATGGGCCATTGATCTAGCAGGCCTCTTCATATTCTTAGAGATTTAGGGAGGACCCACCCCCACAAAAACCCCTAAAATTAATAAATGCTAGGATTTTGATAAATTGGGATATGGATTAATGTACAAGCTGCAGAGCTATGCCAGACAGGGAATTCCTGGGATGGCTTATGTAAACCTGGCTGGCTTAGTGAAGAGGTAAAAAAGGTAAAGGTAAAGGACCCCTGGAAGGACAGATCGTGAAGCTGAGGCTCCAATACTTTGGCCACCTCATGAGAAGAGAAGACTCCCTGGAAAAGACCCTGATGTTGGGAAAGATGGAGGGCACTAGGAGAAGGGGACGACAGAGGACGAGATGGTTGGACAGTGTTCTCGAAGCTACGAACATGAGTTTGACCAAACTGCGGGAGGCAGTGCAAGACAGGAGTGCCTGGCGTGCTCTGGTCCATTGGGTCACGAAGAGTCGGACACGACTAAACGACTAAACATCAACAAAGGACCCCTGGACGGTTAAGTCCAGTCAAAGGTGACTATGGGGTTGTGGTGCTCATCTCGCTTTCAGGCCAAGGGAGCCGGTGTTTGTCCACAGACAGCTTTCCGGGTCATGTGGCCAGCTTCTGGTGCAATGGGACACCGTGACGGAAACCAGAGCGCACGGAAACGCCATTTACCTTCCTGCCGCAGTGGTACCTATTTATCTACTTGCACTGGTGTGCTTTCGAACTGCTAGGTTGGCAGGAGCTGGGACAGAGCAACGGGAGCTCACCCCGTTGTGCAGATTCAAACCGCCGACCTTCTGATCAGCAAGCACAAGAGGCTCAGTGGTTTAGACCATAGTGCCACCCAAGTCCCCTTCTTAGTGAATAGCCAACATGTTAACATGACAAAAGGTGTTGATGGGAATCCTTTTGGCCTGTGGAGTGAGATGTTACCAAGGTGATGGATGTGTGTGTTTGAGGGGACAGGAAAAGGCACTGACACTTTATTTAAGTTTCTAACTTTGTATCCACCTGAGAGTTGCTGATGTTTTGTTTTGTTTTGCCGCACAAAAGACAAGACGTTTGAGGACAGGTTTTCCAAATCAAACTCCCGATTCCGCACTTTCATTAAGAACTCTGGCTGAGTGCTCTCGTCTCTCTGGATAATTGCCGGTGCTAGCTTGCAGGCTGTCATTTTGGACAGGACTGAAAGATATATTTACCCAGTGGAAATGGGACACTGAAGAATTCATATTTCATGCTCTGCTTCAACTGTTCCAATAAAACAAACGTATTTTAAATCTTTTGTTGGAAGCCGCCCAGAGTGGCTGGGGAAACCCAGCCAGATGGGTGGGGTATAAATAAGAAATTATTATTATTATTATTATTATTATTATTATTATTATTATTATTACATTGAATTGTGCTCGGAAACGTACTGAGAGCCGATGTAGGTCTTTTAGGACTGGTGTTATATGGCAGCTGCATCCTGGATTAGTTGCACTTTCCTTTTTTTTTTAGATTTAAAAAACATATTTATTTCCTCTTTTAAAAAGTCATACAAATGATAACACATAGAATAGCAGTAATTTACATATAGTGATCAAAATCGAAAAACAAAAAGATAAAATGATAACAAACAAATCAAAGGCACAAAACATACAAAATACCAAAAAAAAAACACAAAAAAAGGAAACAAGAAAAAAGAAAGAAAAGAAAGTACAAATTCGAGGTACAATAAAAAGAAAAAGAGAAAATATCCCACAATAAAAAGAGACTTCCAGATAGTGAAATCGGTTTCCTTTCACCATTCCTATATCATTGTGTTTCTTCCTCAATATGGTTCTTTTTAGTAATTATATATTCCTCAAATATATTATATTTGTATTTTTGTTCATTTCCATCTTCCTTAATTTGAGTATTTATCCAGTAACTTGTTGGTTCTATTCTAGGCATATCACCCATTTTGGGCTTAATCCCTCTTTGTGAAAATACTCTATTGCATAACTCCATTCCGTTTTTAATTTTTGTTTAGAAGTTTTCCTAATTATTGCTGTTATTCTGGCTAAGTTCATATATTCTACTAATTTTAAATGCCAGTCTTCGAGTGATGGGACTTTATCTCCTTTCCAGTTTTTGGCTAGCACTATTCTTGCCACTGCACATGCGTATAGGAGGATACTTCTCCTACCGGTATCCTTAGGGGTGTTCTCAGGTAGTAGACTTAAGAGGAAAGTCTCAGGGTTTTTTTCGAATGTCCACTTCAGCATTTTTTTAAATTTCTCGTATACGTTGTTCCAAAATATGCTCACTTTACTACAATTCCACCAGCAATGGAGATAGTCTCCTGCTTCTACTTTGCATTTCCAACATCTATCAGATTCCTTTTTATATATCTTAGCTAGTTTGGCCGGTGTCAAATGCCACCTGAATACCATTTTCCATATATTTTCCTTTATCCCCATACAAGCCGTAAAATTGATATCCTCCCCCCACAATTTGTCCCACTGAGAGCTATAAATCGTTCTTCCAACGTCCTGTGCCCATCTTATCATTACGTGTTTAGTCATCTCGTCTTTCATATCCCATTCAAGTAAATATTTTTAAATTTTTGCCAAAGGTTTTATGGGGTTGTCTAATAGTAATTCCTGTAACTTTGATCTATTTTCAACAAATCCGACCGCTTTATGTTTACTAAAGATGCTTAACACCTGGCAATAGTGTAGCCAGCTCAGTCAATATTGTTCTATTTGGTGATAGGGTTTTAATACATATTGATCATTAACCTTGTCTACTAATTCCTTGTATGTTACCCACTTTCCTCTTTTGGGCTCTTTACTCATTGAGACCATCTCCAAGGGGGAGGCCCACCAAGGGACTTTGGGTTCTAGTAATTCCCTGTATTCATTCCAAGCATTGTATAGAGATCTTTTACAAACATGATCTGAAAAGGAATTGTAATCTCCTGTTTTTTCTTTTTGCCATCCCCGTGTATTCCTGAAGTAGTTGCACTTTCCAAGTCACCTTCAGAGGGAGCTCCACATTGCAGTAGTCCAAGTTGGAGATAACCAGGGCGTGTAGCACTTTGGTGAGACAATGAATGCACAGGAAGGTGAGGTCTCAGGAGATGTACCAGATGGTTGTTGTTGTTTAGTCGTGTCTGACTCTTCGTGACCCCATGGACCAGAGCACGCCAGGCACTCCTGTCTTCCACTGCCTCCCGCAGTTTGGTCAAACTCATGTTCGTAGCTTCGAGGACACTGTCCAACCATCTCGTCCTCTGCCGTCCCCTTCTCCTTGTGCCCTCAATCTTCCCCAACATCAGGGTCTTTTCCAAGGATTCTTCTCTTCTCATGAGGTGGCCAAAGTATTGGAGCCTCAGCTTCATGATCTGTCCTTCCAGTGAGCACTCAGGGCTGATTTCCTTCAGAATGGATAGGTTTGATCTTCTTGCAGTCCATGGGACTCTCTTGAATCTCCTCCAGCACCATAATGAAGCATCCTTCATGGATCAATGCCTTGTCGTGGCGAAGGGGCTTGAATAACTCAGAGAAGCTATGAGCTATGCCATGCAGGGCCACCCAAGATGGACAGGTCATAGTGGAGAGTTTTGACTAAACGTGATCCACCTGGAGAAGGAACTGGCAAGCCACTCCAGTATCCCTGCCAAGAAAACTCCATGGACAAAGACAACATACCAGATGGTAGACAGCCTCAACAGCTGTAATAAAAGGTGGCAGAACCCTGCCATGGCCCTGGGAACTGCCCTGGGATGCCTGGTGCCAATGTTGCCCCCTTTATAGCATTGTTACCAAGCCAAGCAGTGTGATACCCCATGGAAACAACAGAGGCAGCTCCACTCAGCACGGCAAAACCAATCAAAGCTTCCCACCTGCCAAAGTAATATTTCTCCACAAGAGTTGCTCAGCACGTAGAATCTGATATCCTCTTAATTTACGTGACATTGACCCTCCGCAGCCTGGGCCTGCACACCCGGCAGTGTTGGCAGCAAGGGCTGACTTGGCATGGTGGGCTCTGTTGACACTCCTGTTAGCAGCGTCCTACTCTCGTGTAGGACCCTGCTAGAGACACATGCCCGACTGGCATGTTCTCTCCCTCCTGGTTGGTCGTTCGGGAACTTCAAAAGGTTTCTTCTGCCCGAACATCACAGCGACTAATGCCAAAAGGCATTAGCACACTTAGGGATCCGCAGAGTATTCACAGTTTGCATAACAGAACCAATAGCACAACATTTTGGCTAATCTACACTCAGAGCATTCTGACTTAGCTCCTGCCTCTTTTTCATCAGACAGCAAAGAGAGAGAACAAAGGACAATAGACCCACTTCACGGAACACAGTAACACAAAACATCCCTCACCTCCCACACTGTGGAATGAAAACATACACTGTCATGTGATAGACAACAATCCCATGACTGCAGACACGGGGAATGAATCTCCAACAACTCCATTCCCTACCACACCCAGCATGTGTGTACGTTTGGGCCCAGCCCAGGTGTCCGAAAAAGGTACAAGGGAAGTCCTTAGTGTCCAGATCAAGGGGAGTCTTATTGCCACTCTAGTCTGCCTTGGTCTGACTACACCTGAAGTCCTGTGTCCAGTTCTGGGCACCACAATTTCAGAAGTAGATTGACAAGCTGGAACGTGTACACCAAGTCGATCAAGGGTCTGGAAACCAAGCCTTATGAGGAACAGTTGAAGGAACTCAGTATGTTTAGCCTTGAAAAGAGGAGACTTAGAGGAGATATGAGAGCCATCTTCAAATATCTAAAAGGCTGTCACATGGAAGATGAAGCAAGCTTGTTTTCTCCTGCTCTAAGGGTAGGACCAGAACTGATGGCTTCGAGTTACAAGGAAGGAGATTCTGACTAAACTTCAGGAAGAACTTCCTGGCAGTAAGAGCTGTTCGATGGTCGAACGGACTCCTTTGGAAGGTGGTGGACTCTCCTTCCTTGGAGGTTTCTAAGCAGAGGTTGGATGGCCATCTGCCAGGGTGCTTTAGCTGAGATTCCTGCATTGTGGGGGGTTGGACTAGATGACCCTTGGGTCCCTTCCAGCTCTACAATACTATTATTCTGGTAACTGGTATTCAGACGCATTCTGCCTGTCAGATTAGAGGTAGCTGTAACAGCCAGTAGCCATTCATAACCTCCATGAATTTGGTCTAATCTTCTTTGGAAGCCATCCGAGTTGGCGGCCATTGCTTCCTATTTTGGTTTGCCATTTAGCTATGTGGTACATGATTGATTGATTGATATTTATTACGGCCATTGGCCCATCACACAACAATTTCCATACCAACATATATGTACTTAAACCTCCAAATTTAAAACAGCCAAAAACTTACAAAAATACAAAAGAACAAAAAACAAAAGACCAACAACATACAATACAATAAATTTGCAACATAAACATCGCCCTCTGCTCATAAATTAATAAAAGACATCAATGATGATATCACCTAATTACATCCTAAAACATAAATCATGGTTTAAAAGGGTTATCCGAGCCACACAGGGGTCTGTTTTTCTTCTTTAGGGATAGGACGCTGATCAAGAATCTGGCAACCGTGAGTGATCTTAAGGGGTCTTCATCATTTAGTAGATATCTCGGTTTGGCTTCATTCGAATCATCGGCAATTCCCTTTAGATATGGAGCAAGAAACTTGCTCCTGGCCGATGAGTGAAGAGCACAATCCAGGATTATGTGATGCAACGATTCCGGTGCCCCACAATTACAATCACATAAGAGCGATATCTGTCCATTGGAAAATCTATTTCTCAGAGGTACATGGAGAGACAAAACTTAGTTACTGGAGCTGAGACATGTTTTTTTTTTTTTTCAACATCCACACCCTGCTGCTGCCACCATGCCTCTTTCCCACCCACCAATTAATCCGGTTGCTGCTCATGTTATTATTGACCTTCACTTTTAGGGATCAATTCATGTTCTCATTCAATTGGCAAGAGGATTCCGATAATGGATTGCCTCTCCCAGCGCCGAAGTGCTCCGTTCTGGGGCTGTGAGTGATTTTCTGCCTTCAAACTGGCCCTTCTGAAGCCTTTCAACCCTCCAAGATTGGCTTCCTCAACCACTAGGAATCAAAAAGCAAAATGCCTTATTAAAGAGCTTGCAAAACTGCAATGAAGATACTCTTTCTCACTTTCATGTCTGCATAGAATTACAGTTCTCAAACGCCTTGGTACTCAAACAACTTGGAACCCAAACACTGCAAACCAGGAAGTAAGTGTTCTGGTTTGCGAACTTTTTTCGGAAGCTGAACATGCTCCGTTTTGAGTGTTACACATCCGTTTTGAGTGCTATGCTGAGGTCTGTCAGTTTTTGCTATTTATTTTACATTTTTGTGGCTCTTTTTTATTTTGTTTTTGTTTTGGAGCCTAGTTCAGCTACTGGTTGTTTATTGCTTTCATTTTGTGGATCAGTGGTCTCGTTACAGAGTAAAATCCATGTTAAATTGCTGTTTTAGGGGTTGTTTTTCAAAGTCTGGAACGGATTGATCCCTTTTGCATTGCTTTCTATGGGAAAGCTCGCCTTGGTTTTGGAACGCTTTGGTTTTGGAACGGACTTCCGGAACGGATTAAGTTTGAGAACCAAGGTACCACTGTATTCAAAACATTACCACACCTCTGACAACCAAACAGAAATTGAACTCCTGTACAGGTTTTGAAAGGCACTCTGTGGATGTAAGTTATCCTCGTGGTTCCAGAGTTCTTAGCCCCATTTCTTGTTTTGATTTTCAATCATAGAATTGTAGAGTTGGGAGGTACCCAAGGGTCATCTAGTCCAACCCCCTGCTATGACTCTGTGTCGCTGTGATCTGATAGCTTGGCTGGTTGATCATGGCGATATGCAGTTGTGGGGGCTCTGCAGATTTAAGTGGCGGCACTGAGCTAGGAGTTATTGAACACTTTTCCCTCTTGGGTTATTGGTTTTTTTGCAATTCGAACCCACACCCCGGTGTCCTGTTTCTCAAGGCATCACCTGCCCAATCGCACAATGCTGGTGAATCTGGCTGCACTTTACAGAACCAGAATGCCGGGGGATTGAATAACAACAATGAACTCTACTTCGGGGTTGTCGTCTTTGATATATTAAAATCATTTATATAGACACGCTGCTTTGAAAGCAATTTTGAAGAGGGCGTGCTGCACAATACCTTAAAGAGATCCAGTAAAACAGAAGTAATGCCACGAAGCTGCTCTCGCTCTTCGCTCGCCCCAGACAATATTGACAGAACAGTTTTGCGAGGTTCGTATAAGCCACGTCCTCTCATTCACAAGCCCATCTCTCCACAGCTCAGCCTGAAATATGGGCCTAATAATGGAGGGCTTGGGCTGCATTTGCAATGCATTAGCACGCCAATATCGCTGTATTTGAAAGCTGGGTATTGAAAGAGGCGTTCGAAAGGGTATCTGCATTGGCTCGGTCCATGAAAAGGCCAATTATAATTCTGGATTCTCCCCTTTGTGCTACTTGCAAGGCTGTTCCTTCCTCAGTTGCCAACTTACTGTAGCGTCTGCCTTGTTGTTGTTGTTGTTGTTTAGCAAAACTACATAAAACCTTTGGTTCCATAAAACATGCTCAATACCCACATGAGACGTAACCGGCTGTACTCTTGCATAAATAAAGTACAGTATAAAAAAATTCCTTCAGTAGCACCTTAAAGACCAACTAAGTTTTTATTTTGGTATGAGTTTTGTGTGCATGCACACACACGAAAGCTCATACCAAAATAAAAACTTAGTTGGTCTTTAAGGTGTTACTGAAGGAATTTTTTTATTTTGCTTCGACTCAGACCAACACGGCTACCTACCTGTAAAGTGGAGTATATTATTCACTGTATCATATTCTAGATTTCAATAGAAATAAGTCATAAAATACAAGGGAAAAAGCAGAAGGGTCAATAGATCAGTTCAGACTCTAATCAGTTCCTGGATCAGGTCCAAACATGAGCTAGTGTCAGTTCCACCTGCGTCTGTTCATCAGGTCCATGCAATCCGCAAGAAGAGTTGTTATAGCTCCACAGAATCCTTTCACAAAGTCTGTGGAAGGGAGGGTGGCACTGCCAGCGGGGCTGGAGGAGGCGGGCAGCGGCTGGAGGGCAGCTCCTCCGGCGGGGAAGAGGCGGAGGCTGGACGTGGCGCCTCCCGGCTCAGCTGGCCGCTTTGTGCCGCAGTGGCCACGGCAGACGGAGGCTCCAGGCATGGCGCTGCTTTAGCGCGGCATGGCAGAGGCAAGCGAGGGTGGCAAGCTGATGCTGGGAGGCGCCGTGCCCAACCTCCGCCTCTTCCCTGGCACCCTCCAGAACTTGGCGCCCTGGTGCCCCACGCCACTAGGCTCTATGGGTAAGACGCCCCGGTTGTTGCCCTCTGTCTGTCTCGAGAGACTATGGAGTCGACCGTACAATTTATATGGAGCAATGGGACAAATTATGGGGAGAAGATATAAAATTTACAGCCTCTGATAACATAAAGGAAAAATGTATTATGTATTATTTTCTAAAAATGTATTATGGATGGTGCCTAACACCCGTGAAATTGGCAAAGATATATAAATTAAAAACCAAACTCTGCTGGAGGTGTAATAAAGAACCAGGAACATTTCTACACATGTGGTGGACATGTGAAGAAATTTCAAAATTTTGGATAGTTATACATGAGGAAATTAAGAAAATGATGAAAAAAATCAATAATAAAAATGCAGAGCTGTACTATTTGTTAGGCTTGATTAATGAAGAAATACCAAAAGGAAATAAAAAAGTCTTTTTATACGCCAGCACAGCAGCAAGGGTGGTAATTGCAATTAATTGGAAAACATCAAAGGTACCAACAAAGGAGGATTGGATTTCTAAATTTAGTGAATATTTGTTAATGGCAAAGTTAACAGCAGCGGTAAGAAATCAATCAAAACAAAAATTGAAAAACGAATGGAAAATGCTATGAGGATTATATGAAGAAACATTACTCAAAGGATGATATGCTAACATGCTTAGAATAGGAGATATGAAGGAAAATAATATAGAAACAGAATTAGAAATAAATTGAATATAGAACTGTACAAAGTACAGAATGCACAAATGGTAACAAAGATACAACAGAAGTCGGAAAAGCAACGGGGGGGAGTCGAGGGGGGAGGGACAGGAGGGAAAGGAAAGGGGAAAGGGTGATGGAAAATTGAGAGGGGGAAAAGATGTAATGAATTGTAATATACTTTTCCTTTTCTGTTATCTACGTTATTTTTCTTTTTGATGTTGGTGAAATTATAGAAATGGAACTGTATTGAATGTATTGATGGTATAAATAAAAATTAAAAAAAAGAGAGACTATGGAGTACCAGTTTGACTGCGGGAATTGCTGGACGAGGCCTTAGGGACTCTGCTCCAGATTTGTGTAGGGTTTGATCCAGAGCCTTTTCCTCTCCTGAAGATGTTCTGCAAGGCAGTGGGGTTTTAGGATCAGAGTTTTCCTTCTCCCAAATGGGCTCCCTTCCCAGGTGGACGACCCCCACCTGCCCCTCACTTCCCTTTATGGCATGTGCAGAGACCACCTTGTTGGCCATTGGACTCACTCTTGGTCTCATCTGCTCAATCTGCCTGACCCTGTCTTTGCTCGCAGGGAGAGCTCCTAACACACTGCGGGTTTGAGACCCATCGGTGGCACTCATCTGGTATAGCTGGCCAGTCGAAGCCGTTTCCCGGGAATGTGGCCGCTGTCACATGCGGGCAGCTTCTTGGAGCCACAGGTGAGAGCTGAGTCCAAAGGTGGACAAACTACCCCAGAAGGAGCACGACGTGCCCCCCCACCAATGGTACTATTCCTCCCCTAACACCCCCCCACACACACCCTGCTGTTGGTGAACTCCATTTTCAGCTGCAAGAACTTACCATTGGAATAGTCAGTTGTGCACCGAGCGGTTAAGGTTTCCATAACTTCTCATGGTAGGGTTTGCTCCAGAGTCTTTTCTTCTCCCAAAGATGTCCTGCAAGGCAGCAGAGGTTTAAGATCAGAGTGATCCTTCTCCTAGATGGGCTTCCCAGGTGGACGAGCGCCATCTGCCCCTCAGTTCCCTCTATGGCACATGCAGAAATCACCTTCTTGAGCATTAGACCCATTCTTGATCTCACCCGCCGGAGCCTGTCTTTGCATGCAGGGGAAGCCCCTAACTCACCGAGGGCTTGAGTCCCATCGGCTCCCCTCACCTGGTTTAGCCTGCTGATCAAGGCCATTTCCTGGGATTGTGGCCGCTGTCACATGCAGGCAGCTTCTAGGAGCCGCACGTGACAGCTGGGTGCACACACACACACATGTGTATGTACACACACACACACACATTTTCAGAAGAGACAGGCCCTGCTTATAGAAAGCCAGGTGCTCAGGGTCTAGAAAGCATGCACCCTTCTTCTTCTTCTTCTTCTTCTTCTTCTTCTTCTTCTTCTTCTTCTTCTTCTTCTTCTTCTTCTTCTTCTTCTTCTTCTTCTGCGACCCCTCATAGCCGAGTAAGATTGTCGTCCATAAACACGGTTTTAACAATGAGTCCGTAAGTGACTGTGGAAGCCAGTTCTGGATCCACACGTCCTTCCACAGTGGGGACATTGGTTTCTGGGCGGGAGTTGATCACGGTGTGGATTTGCCAATCGTGCCTTCCTCTTAGCACATTTCTCCCTTGCGTCCTGAGTTCGAGTGTCTTCAAAGCCCATGACACCTTTGGTAAAGGCTGTTCTCCAACTGGAGCGCTTGCAGGCAAGTGTTTCCCAGTTGTCAGTGTACCAATACTCAGTAATAAGGCAGCTTATTAGATTAGGTGATTAGAGGGCCTAATCACCTTACTGATAACAGTATTCTTTCTTTGCTCAAATTTGTGGCCCTTGTGACAAATTGAGGCAATGGCCTCCTGCTGCTACAAGTGCTTGTTTTGTTCAGAAACCAGGCAAGCTGCGTGTGTCATTATTACTCATTAGCTGCCCGCATCTCTCCTTCAAACACATCAGCTAAGACTTTAGCAACAATTTCTGCAGGCAGACAGGTAACAACAGACACATCTAGGGCATAGCTGCCAAGTTATCCCTTTTTTACAGGGATTTTCCCTTATGCTGAATAGGCTTCCTCGCGAGAAAAGCGAAAACTTGGCAGCTATGATCTAGGGTTGCCAGACTCAATAGAGGACAGGACTTCTGTGCCTTTAATTGCCCTGCTCTCTTTTGAGTCTGGAAACCTTAAAGAGAAACCAGCAGACCCTTTGCTTGGAAACAAAACAAAAGGTCTGCTGGTTTCTCTTTGAGGTTTCCAGACCATCCATTTATCCGTTACCCAACAAGAAGGGTTCTCTGAGCGATACGCCAACTAAAACAGATTTAAGAACCCCGGTTCCAATTAAACTAGCGCGATTCCACAGCAGAATTCTGCAGGGTAAAGACATCACAGCAACAACCATTTGACACAAGAAGCTATCGGGTAAATGAAAAGGCTAATGCAATGTTCAAGGGAGGAAGCGAGAGGCCTCTCCATGCTTTCTGATTATGGATCAGCGCCACCAGATTTGCACTGAATTGCGTCCATGCTAACCACGTTGCCTAGCCGGCTGAGACGGGCTCTTCCATCACCAGCTCAGCTTTTGTTTGCAGTGAATACCTGGCCTAATAATAATAATAATAATAATAATAATAATAATAATAATAATAATTTATACCCCAGCCACTCTGGGCAACTCCCAACAAAATTAAAAGCACAATAAAACAACAAACATAAAAAACTTCCCTGTACCTTTAGGTGCCTTTAGGTGTCTTCTAAAAGTTGTATAATTCCTTATCTCCTTGACATCTGATGGGAGGGCGTTCTACAGGGAGGGTGCCACCACTGAGAAGGCCCTCTGCCTGGTTCCCTGTAACTTCACTTCTCGCAGGGAGGGAACTGCCAGAAGGCCCTGGGAGCTGGACCTCAGTGTCCGGGCAGAACGATGGGGGTGGAGACGCTCCTTCGGGTCTACTGGGCTGAGGCCATTTAGGGATTTAAGTTGATATAGGTGCCAGGCAAAAACATTCCTCTTCTCCCAGACCTTTCACTGTTTAAACAACCTATGGCCTTTTAAATGGTGTGTGAGAGTAGGATTTTTGTTGTTGTTGTTATATTGAAAACTGCCGTGGGATCCTCAGATGAAGAGTGGGATAGAAATTTAATAAATCATAATCATAATTCACACATGCCCCACACGTTGGTCCAGAGCTGCCTTTGCAAACTGACTGCTTGCCAGATGTTGTTGACTACAACTCCCATCAGCCTCCAGGCATCTGACTGCGGGCGGGTTTAGAAGCAAATGTGGGAGTGGTCAGAGGCCCCAATGGGCAGAGCACTGGATGTGAATGTTACCTTTGCACAGTTACTCTGAAGTAGCCTTCTCCAGCCACCGTGACAGCAACCTCCAAGTCTTTCTGGCTACTTTGGAGCGGCCGCGATGAGCGCGCAAGACGCTGAGCAGTGGAGGCTGGAGGCCGAAGCCGCAGCACAGGAATTACAGAAATTACAGAACCTGACAACGCAGGCACACCAGCAATTACTTGCCGCTCAGGAGGAAGCGCGAGGGACGCGGGAGGAGCTGAACAAGCTGGCAGAGCAGGTGAGAGCGAAAGATGAAACTGAGAAGCAACTAAGGGTGATGGTGGTGGAGTTACAGAAAAAGCTGGATGAGGAAAAAGCTGCGAGAGGTGGGGGGGTGCCCCAGCCCCAGCTAGTCCAAGTGAGGAGGGGACAGACCCTAGTCACCAAGTTTAGCGGCGACCCGAGAGAGTACCTAGGCTTTGAGACAGAAATAAATTATGCGCTGGAACTGCATGCGGCAGAATTCCCAGATGACGCGCACAGAGTCTCCTTTATCATAGAGCATTTGATGGGGGCCGCCAGAGAATGGGTCAGACCGCTCATCGTGCAAAAAAATGATTGCATAAAGAACGCAAAACTATTCTTAGAAGCTTTAAAAATCATGTATGCGAGTGACTCTGAAATGGAAGCCACAAAAGAAGAGCTTCATAACTTAACACAAGGAAAATCGACAGTTCGGGACTACTGGGCGAGGTTCACCATGCTAGTGCACAAACTGGGGTGGGATCTGCACAGTGAGCCAGTGAAATCAGCCTTCTACCTGGGGTTGCACTCAGACGTTAAGGATGAGCTGGCGAGAGGTCCCAAACTGCGGACTATGGATGAAGCGGCGCTAGCGGTGGGGGTGAGACAGGAATCCAGATGGAATGACAAACAAACGACGTGCGCAGCAAAGCCTTGGTTCCCACGCTCCCAGGACAGACCACTTCACCAAACCCCACCCCAGGGCCTACCCCTAGTCCCGCCCAGACCGAGCTCAGAGCCGGAACCGATGGAGATCGGTGGAGCGCGCGCGCGGGCTTTTCAAACCCCGGCGGCGCCAAGACGCAAGGAGGGAAGAGGCGGGAATTGCTTTCTCTGCAACTCCCCCCAGCATCGCGTCAAAGACTGCCCACACCGCAGGGAGTGGCAAGGAAAGGCGGGAACGGTTGTGCCCTCCCCCACTGACGTAGCACCACAGCAGGGAAACGAGACAGCCTGGCTGCAGGAGACAAGGGGCAGCAGCCAGGCACAGTTAGCACAAACCGGCCCCAACCCGCCCACCCGCACAGCGAGGAGCAGCGCCAGCCCACCCCCCCCCCCAGAGCAGGGGTGGTTCTAGAAGTGACGCTAACGCTCCCAAATGGCTATCCCCTGACGGTCCTCGCGTTAATCGATTCGGGGGCGTCGGCGAACTTCTTCTCGAGAACCTTTGCAGAAGCACACCAGATCCAACTTCTGCAGCTGGATTTCCCCCTGCACGTCTCCACCATAGACGGCAGGGAGTTGCTGGGAGGGGCCATCACCCACCAGACCCCCCCCCTGAGAATGACGGTGGGGCGACACTCAGAGACACTGGCATTCAACGTCACCACCATCTCAGACCCCCCCCCCCATCGTCTTGGGCATGAGCTGGCTGGTGCGCCATGACCCCTCCATCAGTTGGCACCAGAGATGCATCACGTTTGGATCGGACTTTTGTCTAGAACATTGCATGCAGCGCCAACCAGGGGAGGGGCCTCCCATAGCCACGGTGGCCACCATGCACATCAAGGGGGGGGAGGCAATACCCAAACCGTACTGGGACCTGCAGGAGGTCTTCAGCGAAGCGGAGTCCGACCATCTACCCCCACACAGGTCCTTTGACTGTCAGATCAACCTGGTGCCAGGGGCCTCGCTACCCTCCGCCAAGCTGTACTCCATGTCAGATCAGGAACTGGAGGATCTGCGGGAGTTCATCGACAAGAACCTCAAGAGGGGGTTCATCAGAGAAAGCAAGGCAGCAGGGGGCAGCCCGGTCTTCTGGGTGGACAAGAAAGACACGCAACAGCGCCGCCTGGTGGTGCATTTTAGACGGCTCAATAGCATGACGGAACCGGTGGCTTTCCCAATGCCCAGAGTGGATGATCTGCTGACAGCGGCACGCAGGGGCAAGATCTTCACCAAGCTCGATCTGAGGGGGGCGTACAACTTGATCAGGATCCGGGAAGGCGATGAGTGGAAGACTACGATGTTCACGCCTCTGGGCTCTTTTGAATATCTGGTGATGCCCTTCGGTTTGCAAGGAGGCTCAGCATGCTTCCAGGCCTTCATGCACCACGTCCTGGGGTCCCTCCTCTTCAAGAACTGCTTGGTCTTCCTAGATGACATCCTTATATACTCCAATGACCCCGAGCAGCATGTGAAGGATGTCAGGGAGGTGTTGCAGCGCCTAAAGGAGAACCACCTGTATGTGAAGCTAGAGAAGTGCAAGTTTCACACCAGGGAAGTGGACTTCCTGGGCTACAAGCTGTCAGACAAGGGGCTAGCGATGGACAAGGACAAGGTGCAGGCCATCCTGGACTGGCACAGCCCCAGGACGCGCAAAGATGCCCAACGCCTACTAGGCTTCGCCAACTTCTACAGGAAGTTCATCAAGAACTTCTCTCGCGTTACGGCTCCCATCACGGACTGCCTGAGAGGCAAGCAGAAGTTCAGATGGACACCAGAGGCGCAAGCAGCGTTCGAAAGCCTCAAGAGGGTGTTCGCCTCAGACCAGAACTTGTTCCACGTGGTGCAGGATGCGCCCCTACACGTGGAGACAGATGCTTCAGACAGAGCTGTGGGCGCCATTTTGCTGCAACTGGACGCCAACAGAGAGTGGAGACCCTGTGCCTTCTTCTCCAGAAAGCTGACCCAGCCGGAGCGCAACTACACGGTGTTTGATAAGGAGCTTCTTGCGATCCACTCTGCGTTCCAGCACTGGAGACACTTCCTGGTGGGCGCCAAGCACCCCATTCAGGTGTGCACGGACCACAAGAACCTGGAGTTCTGGAGAACGGCCAGGGTGCTCAACCAGCGGCAGATACGGTGGGCAGAGTTTTTCTCGCACTTCAACTTCTCCATCCACTACATACCGGGGGAGCAGAATGTCAGGGCGGATGCCCTCTCCCGCAAGCCAGAGTACATGGAGGAGGAGTTGCCCCCAGCACCCAGGCACATTTCCCCCCCGTCCGCATGGTCCTGCGGAGCAGCAGTGGTGAGCGAGGCAGAACTCACAGCACTGACGGCAGCAGATGAGTTTGCCACCCGTATCTTCAGAGAGCTGCGAGGGGGGAGGGAGCAGGCAAAAAACTTTGAGGAAAGGAGGGGGTTGCTTTTTTACAGGGGAGCCCTGTACCTGCCCACCAACCAGCTCAGAGGTAAGGTCCTCAAGCAGATGCACGACAACCCGACGGCGGGTCATTTTGGAAGGGACAAAACCACTCACCTAGTCATGAGACACTTCTGGTGGCCAGGAGTGCGGGAAGATGTTCGGGACTATGTAAGGGGCTGTGACATATGCCAGCGAGCAAAGGTGGTCAGAGCACCACCAGCAGGGTTGCTGGAGTCATTAGCCACACCGCACAGGCCGTGGGAAGTAGTGTCCATGGACTTCATCACAGACCTGCCGTCGTCCAGGGGCAAGACCGCAGTGTTGGTGGTGGTGGACCTCATGTCCAAAATGTGCCATTTTATACCGTGTGCCAGGGCGGTCTCTGCAGAAGAGACAGCCAAACTGTTTGTTGACCACGTATTCAGACTGCATGGATTACCTTTAAGAGTTATCTCGGATCGAGGCCGCCAATTTGTTTCCAGGTTCTGGAGGCGGCTCATGAACCTCCTGCAGGTGGAGGTCAGCTTGTCGACGGCTCGGCACCCGCAGACCAATGGACAGGCGGAGAGGGTCAACGCAATTCTGCAGCAGTACCTGAGATGCTACGTCAGCCAGCGGCAAACGGACTGGGTGGATCGCCTGCCACTGGCAGAATTTGCCTACAACAATGCGGTGCACGTCTCCACAGGGGTGTCGCCCTTTAAGGCCAACTACAGGCGCGACCTCAGATCCTTCCCGGAGAGGGAGGGGGAGGAGGAGGAGGAGGGCCCACAGGCAGAGGATTGGGCAGAGGAACTGGAGACGGTACACCAGCAGCTCAGAGAACACTTGGAGAGGGCCAAAGAAGCGTACAAGAAGGGGGCAGATCGCCACAGGCGACCGGGGGAGGCCATCAGGGTGGGGGACAAGGTTTGGTTGTCCTTGGAGGGCCTTCCCACCAGAGGGAGGTGCAAGAAGCTGGCACCCAGAAGGTTGGGCCCCTTCACGGTCACGCAGCAGGTAAACCCGGTGGCATTCAGACTGGCACTGCCTGAGGACATGAGAGTGCACCCTGTGTTTCATAGATCGCTGCTGTCTCCGTACAGGGAAAGTAGCAGGTTCAGAGACAGTGCACAGACCCCCGAGGGAGGGGGGGAGGGTGGAGGCAGGGAGCCGCTCAATGAAGCAACGGTCATCCTTGATTCACGAAGGGGGGTGGGGGGCCTGGAGTACCTCATGGCATGGGAGGACGCCCCGCCATCCCAAAATGAGTGGGTCCCAGCCACTCAGATACAGGAGGAATTCTTAGTGGAAGAATTCCACGCCCTCTTCCCGCACAGGCCCAAGCCCTGGCACATGGAACGGGAGTGGGAGGAGGAGGAAGCACAGGAGGGGGAAAGCAGTTCACCATGGAGATGGGAAGCAGAGTTTGAGGACACGGAGGAGGAGATATGGGCATCTCCGAGGTCCATTCAGTCAGGAGAAGAGGTGGACTGGCAGCAGATTTTCACCCCCACCAGCTCTGAGGCCACGGACTTTTAGGGCTTTCCCTCTTCCCAGGAGGAAGGAGGGGGCCAACGGGACTGGGGGGAGGTGTTCACACCAACCGGCTCGGACAGCACGGAGTTTTTAGGCTTTCAGTCACCACCGACACCCGTGCAGCCTCTAGGGAGGGGAGAAGGGGGGCCTGGGAGGGGGTGGATGTGAGGGGCAAGGGATATCGCGAAGCCCCTCCCCTCCTGAGTTCCAGCCCAGCCCCGAGCGAGGCTGAAAAGAGGGAAAGCTCCAGCTCAAGTGGGGAAACAGGAAGTGGTGTCCAAGGCTCTGGCAGGGTAGAAGAGCCATCGTCCCAGGTGGGACAGGAAGGGGGAAGGAAGGGGGGCAGGCCAGTCCCCCCAACTCCGGAACTTCGCAGAAAGCGTCGGGGGAAGAGGGTGGGTCTCCCCAAGTTGTTATGCTGGCGCAAGACGCGCCAAAAGCCACTTGGAGGTTCTGATTCAAGCTGAACAGATGTGTCTTTGTAAATAGCACTGCCATTAGCACTGTAAATACTCAGCACCAATAAAAGACAAAATGCAGAGCTGTGTAGAGTCGTTACTCTGAAGTAGCCTTCTCCGGCCACCGTGACAGCAGGCTATGTCAAGAACCAGGTCCCCAATCTCCAGGATAGCGTTCTTGTTGATTCAGACAGTGCCAAAAGCCCAGTGTTGTTTTGAAAAAAACAACCCTACAGGTGGCGCTGTGGATTAAACCACTGAGCTTAGGGCTCGCCAATCAGAAGGTTGGCGGTTTGAATCCCTGCGACGGGGTGAGCTCCCGTTGTTCGGTCCCAGCTCCTGCCAACCTAGCAGTTCGAAAGCACGTCAAAGTTCAAGTAGATAAATAGGTACCGCTACAGCGGGAAGGTAAACGGCATTTCTGTGTGCTGCTCTGGTTTGCCAGAAGCGGCTTTGTCATGTTGGTCACATGACCCAGAAGCTGTACGCCGGCTCCCTCGGCCAATAATGCGAGATGAGCGCCGCAACACCAGAGTCAGTCATGACTGGATCTAATGGTCAGGGGCCCCTTTACCTTTTTACCCTCCAAGATACAGCTGCCACCATTCCTTAGTCCAACAGCCTGGGGTAGGAGATTCCTAGAGCTTTAACCGGGCACCCAGGCATCCTTAAAATCCCAACAGGTAGAAGTCCTGCTCTTCGCTTCTGAAGCCTTAAGCAAAAATCAAATCACATAGCAGTAGGTTGCCTTAAAATTCTTATAACAAAAGGAATGGTGGGCTTGAGTTCCCCAGTATCCTGGACACACACACACACACACACACACACACACACACACACACACACACAATGATACTCATCCCCCCAGATGGAGCCTCCAGCTTCAGAAGTAGTGTATCTGAGATTGGGGCCAAATAACAGAGAGGACTGGTGCCTTCGTGCCTCAGCTTCCCAGAGGCTCTGTCCACTGATGGAAAGAGGGTGGTGTCTTCCAGGGATGGGGAATCTAACGCCAAAGGATGAATGTGGCCCTCTGAGCCTCTCTATCTGGCCTCCAGGACTCTGCCCAGACCACACCCCTCACCGATCCAGCTTTGCATCCTCCTGAAGTGTCCCCCCCCCCCCCCCCGAACTCTGATCCTTCTTCTTGCTTGCTCGGATGGAGCATAGAAAGGACTTTCTTTTCCTCATGTCTCCAGAGAGGCTATCTAGAAAGCAATGCGGCCCTCGGTGCCTGAGTCTGCTTTCCCCTTCTTCCCTCCCCATCCTTTTCCCTTTTGTGTTGTGTCTCTTGCATTGTCATCTTGTGGGGAAAGACAGTCATGCATTTGCCTAATTCCCTTGCCAAGCCATCCGAGTTGATGGCCGTCACGGCCTCCTGTGGCAGTGAGTTCCGCAGTTCAACCGTGCGCTGCATGAAGAAGTGCTTTCTTTTGTTCTTCCAACATTCAGCTTCCTTGGCCATCCACAAGTTATAGAGTTATGAGGAGGGGGGGACTCTTCTCTATTTTTTTTTCCTTTGGGGGGAAAGACCAGCTCTGGGATGGAGGTGAGAGGCAGAGGACTGTTCCATGTAGCTTTCTGGTGCCACCTATAGGCGAGAGACCATTTTGCACCGTGCCAAGTTCCTTGCCTGAGTGGCAGTTTCCATCATTCGACTGATGGGGAGCCAAAGTGACTCACTTTTTCTCAGCTCCGCAGTTTCCAGCCAGTACCCCTTTCGGGGGGCTGGCATCTGCTGTGACGTCGCCCTGTCCTTCGGCAAGATGTGTGTACCTTGGCCGTCAGGGTGAATGCAGAGTGAAGTGTTGGGCAAAAGATGCCAAACCCTCTCTCCCTCCCCGCCCCGCCCCCCAATTTTGCCAAAGAGTCCAGTGGGCATCCCTGCCAGAAGCTTCCCGGAATAATGACTAATTCGAGCGAATGGGTACGCCTAGCTCCTGTCACCACAGCCAATTAGACAATGTTACAGGCTGGCTTTGGAGGGATAGAGGGAGAATCTCGCTTCAGATCCACCGACCAGCCTGAGGTTTTTTATACAGTGGTACCTTGGTTCTCAAATGTCTTGGTACTCAAAAAACCTGGAACCCAAACTTCAAACCAGGAAGTAAGTGTTCCGGTTTGCGAATTTTTTTCGGAAGCCGAACATGCTCCGTTTTGAGTGTTACGCTTCTGATTGGAGTGTCACACTTCCGTTTTGAATGTTGCACTGAGGTCTGCCTGTTTTTGCTATTTATTTTGCATTTTTGTTTGTGCAGCTTTTATTTTTTTGTGACTGTGTGGAGCCCAGTTCAGCTACTGATTGATTGTGTGACAGCAGTACATTGTTTATTGCTTTCATTTTTTGGATCAATGGTCTCGTTAGAGAGTAAAATTCATGTTAAATTTATGTTTGGGGGTTGTTTTTAAAAGTCTGGAATGGATTAATCCACTTTGCATTACATTTCACTAATTTTACATTCATTTGACATTTCAAAACTTGATGGAATGGCTGCCCCAGATAAGAGCTGAAGGGAGACGAGGCCTGGGGGGCGGGCAGAGTGACCTCCGCTTCCCAGCTCTCCCACCATGTCAGTCTGGTGGGTTTCTTCAACTGGCTATTTTCTCTGCCGTGTCTTTAATCTACCATGACACCACCCTCCGCTATCAGAATGGCAGAGGAGTTGGATTGGGAATCTGAATAAGCACGTGAATGAATAAAAGCAGAAGTCTAACGTTGCTGGAAGTCCAGTGAGAAAATGCCTCTGTCCAGATTCCATCCTTGTTTCTTTTGGATGCTCTTTCCTTGGCTCACCTCCGAGTCTGGCAGCGGCTGCTTCTCCTCAACCCAGCCACACCTCTGATTCTTTCCCAGAACAGCTTGTCTAGTTACAGGTGGTCTCCTGGCATATCACGAAAGACAAACCTTCTTCTCTGGTTTCAGCAATCACAAATGTAAGAAGAGGCCTGGTGGGTCAGGCCAGAGACCAATCTGCTCCAACATACCCTTCTCACATTAGCCAACAAGATCATCATCATCATCATCATCGATTATTATGTATATCTCGCCCATATGTCTGGGTTTCCCCACAGGAAATTCCCCACTTAGAATCATAGAATCATAGAGTTGGATGAGACCACAAGGGCCATCCAGTCCAACCCCCTGCCAAGCAGGAAACACCATCAAAGCATTCTTGACATATGCCTGTCAAGCCTCCGCTTAAAGACCTCCAAAGAAGGAGACTCCCCCACACTCCTTGGTAGCAAATTCCACTGTCGAACAGCTCTTACTGTCAGGAAGTTCTTCCTAATGTTTAGGTGGAATCTTCTTTCTTGTAGTTTGAATCCATTGCTCCGTGTCCGCTTCTCTGGAGCAGCAGAAAACAACCTTTCTCCCTCCCCTATATGACATCCTTTTATATGTTTGAACATGGCTATCATATCACCCCTTAACCTTCTCTTCTCCAGGCTAAACATACCCAGCTCCCTAAGCCGTTCCTCATAAGGCATCGTTTCCAGGCCTTTGAGCATTTTGGTTGCCCTCTTCTGGACACGTTCCAGCTTGTCAGTATCCTTATGCGCGGTTAAAATTCTGAGTGAAATTGCGTGTATCTGAAACACCATTGGAAAACCCAGCAAACACCCCATTTCAGCCCCACCCCTTTTTGTGACTTTTGGGGGGGTCACTTCTGGGTTCAGAGCATATGCGCAGTCATGCACATATTGAACACATGTAAAGGGGGGGGGAGTTCCCTGTATGAGAACTTAAGCACTGTGGGCACCAAACATCAGTGTCTCTCTGAGTGCTTGAAGGAATTTGTCGGGGAGGATGCGAGTTTGATCCCAACATGTGCCCTGCTGTCTATTTATAAACTCCCAAGTTTTATTTTTGAAGGCAAAACAAGACCCGAAGAGGTGTTGGGGGCAGAGAAAAAGCCTTATTTGTGGAGGTTCCCGGTGCCCTGGAACATTTGAGTGGGAGCTTGCCAGTGGCCGAAAGAGCTGTGTGTAGCTCTGACATGAAAGCCGTATTAAAAGTCAAGTTGTGATAAATTTTCTGTTGCCCTTGGCAGAGGTCCTTGGACGCGGAAAACCTTCTGCCCGCGAGCCAGGAGGAAATCTCACGCAGATGACGGCCTGGCTTCCAGTACCTTGAAGAAACGCAGCCTGCCAGCCAACCCCTTTCTTCCTTTCCCTTCTTTCCCCTTTAAGTGTTTTTACAAATTTCAAGATGTGAAACTGGAGCTCTCACTCTGTGTGAACGAAATGGGCTTCTGGCTGGGTTTTTTTTGGCAAGGGCGAAGAGGAAATAATTCACTTTCTTTATTGTTCAGTGCGTGCAGCAGGTTTTTTTTTTTCCCCAGGGGAAAAATAAAGGAGAAACTCCTTAACTCTCCCCCAGCCCCAGCTCCACCTAGACTGACCTGGGAAGAACTTTAGCTGTGATTTTGCTCCCCGTCTGCACAAGCAGGAGAGCAGCCTCCATTCATTTCACATGCCTCGTATGGAAGCTGGTTTTCATCAAATGCCATTCTCACCTTCCAGGGCCCGTAAGCATTTGACGGTTCCATTTGCCGCAGTGGGGAAGCAGCGAGGAGGAGACTGGAGGGGTGAGGATCGGGGGCGGGCGCTCGGTGAAAGCAGTCGGCGGCAAATGGAGAATAAATAAAAGGGCGAGAGAAATGTGCGTAATTAACTTGGACAATTCATTGCCTCTTGATGTGGTGACACAATCACCGGGGTCACGCAGCTTTAGAAAAGGATTTGATGGATTTCATGGAACAGAGGGTTCTGAATGACTCTTATGTTCTCTCCTACGTGCAATTTAACCTGTCCCTTGCTTCTTTATGAGAAAAGGAGACTATATAAATGATCCTTTTTTTCCACACCGGGTATAATCGTAAACATTTCCATCATGTTACTCTCCCAGTCATCATCTCCTCCCTCCTAGACTAAAAATTCCAGAGTGCTTTAAGGCAGTGGTTTCCTAAGTGGGCAATACTGCCATTGTTTTAGTGTGTGTGTGTGTGTGTGTGTGTGTGTGTGTGTGTGTGAATATTTATTCATTTTACCAGCAAAAACAAAAACAAAAAACCCACAAATATCACTTATAAATTCATATTTTTTCTTAAACAATAATATGTGACTTCCCCCCCCATCCCCCCCATCTGAATTGCATATAAAATCATCTTTGGCATTTCCAAAATTCAATACCTCATCAAAATCTACCTACTTTAAACTTAACCTATTCTCTATCTTTAGACCGACAGCCTCTAACACTTTCCCTAAAGGATATTAAATATTACAATATTTTCCAAGATATAGCTTAAATTTCTTCCACTCTTCCTCCACCTCCTCTTCTTCCCGATCGCGAAGTCTCCCAGTCAGCTCGGCAAGTTCCATAAAGTCCATCATCTTCATTTGCCAGTCATCTATAGCTGGTATATCTTGACTCTTCCAATTCTTCACAAGTAGTAGCCTCGCTGCAGTTGTGGCATACAGAAATAATGTACATAGTGTCCATTTTAGGGATTTCCTCCCCTACTATTCCCAGTAAAAAGGCTTCTGGCATGCCCTATACCCCCAAAGCTAGCCTGCTGCCCTCGAGCGCAGTGGAAGACACTGCCCTTCTCCCCAGAACTGGAGTAAGATCCAGCTACCACCCCAATTGCCTTCTGCTTGTGCCTTTAGGGAGGGTGACATCTTGACCTTTGTCTTAGGCAGCAAAATGCCTTGAGCTAGCCCTGCTCCTTAGTCTCAGATTTGCTGCTGTGAGCTCAGCAGGACAGTGACTGACTGAGTTGGCTCCACCGATCATTAGCTCTGGCACCACCTACTGTTGACCTCCCACCCTACCAGTCCCAAGGGGCACCCCGTGGCCATCACTACATCCCGTGGCACTGAATTTCATAATTATATGGTGTGCTTTTTGGCTGTTCTGACTCTATTTCTGGTGACCATTGGGTGATCTCAGGCTTTGGTGCTAGGGGACCGGGGATAGCTGCTTTTTCTATAACCAAGAGAATGAAGAAACTCACTTCAGCCCCAAACCAGGCTTTAGACAGCCTCCTTTTGGACTTACGAAATCCTAAACCACAAGTGCCACCAAAAATAGCTTTCATCCTAGGCCCCCCCTCCCTTCTTAACCACCATGAGTTGGAAAATTTCCAAGGTCAGGCAGTGTTAAGCCTTGCCTCTAAGCTATCGGCCAGTTCCGATTGCAGGCTCGCTTCTGATGTCCTTAATTACGTTTTTCCACTCGGAATCAACTCTATGCCAACATTTAGCAAAGACTGAAGTCACCAAAAGCAACAGGCAGGTTTGAGAAGCTGACATCTTCTGTGTTCTGGGCTAGAAGTGGGGAAGTTCAGAACTGAGAGCTAAATGTGGCCCTTCATGCTTTTTCTATCCGGCCCTCATGACTCACTTGCTTTGATTGAGGCATCTCTTGACAGCCATTCATGCAGTTTGGAGAGGTCCTTTTGGAGCTCTTTGCAATCTCTGTTCCTTTTCGCAACCCTGGGCAATTTAGTATCATCAGCAGACTTGGCCACCCCACTGCTAACCCCTAACGCTAGATCGTTTAGGAAAAGTGCAGCTCCTGGTAAGTTCACATCCATGCTTATGGGGTCTGAATCAATGGTCACTGACCAGGAATGAGTGGATAACTCAATGAAGGTGTTGATGCCGTGAAAAAGCAACATTTCATGCCCGCAGTCATTAGGAAAGGAATTTAGAATAATGCTGCCGATATCATGTTGTAGGAATTCCCCACCCCACCCCACTGAATCACACACACACACACACACACACACACACACACACACACACACACATTTCCACATGACTATCGAAAGGGGAACTTGGGAGCCATAATCCACTAAGCCTATGTAGGCAGGAGGCTCTGCCAACTGGACATTTCCCCATCAATGGTGCCAGACTGCTAGCCATCTCATTCACAATGGAAGACTCCTCCGAACAAAAGACAGTGATCAACTCTTAAAGGTAAAGGGGACTCCTGACCATTAGGTCCAGTCATGACCGACTCTGGGGTTGCGCGCTCATCTCGCATTATTGGCCGAGGGAGCCGGCATATAGCTTCCAGGTCATGTGGCCAGCATGACAAAGCCACTTCTGGCGAACCAGAGCAGCACATGGAAACGCCTTTTACCTTCCCGCTATAGCGGCTCCTTTTTATCTACTTGCATTTTGACGTGCTTTCGAACTGCTAGGTTGGCAGGAGCTGGGACCGAGCAACGGGAGCTCACCCCGTCACAGGGATTCGAACTGCCAACCTTCTGATCAGCAAGCCCTAGGCTCAGTGGTTTAACCCACAGCGCCACCTGGGTCCTGAAATATACTTGGAGTCGCTTGATCAACTCTTAGGAAACTGTTAATTTCTCTTTGTGTTTAGGAATTCACACCTGGGAGGGGTGAGAGGAGGACTAGGAGAGGTGTCAAAGGTGCTCATATTTCTACCTTGAACCCTCCCTTTTTGTGAGGCATTGATTACGTAGCTGTGGTGTAGGAATGATGTATTTTGGGGGTGTTTCTTGGTGATGGGAAAACTGATAAAAGTGGAGGTTCTCTTTTGTTCGGGGTCTCCATCTTGCTTCACCTTGTTGCAGGTGGGGCCCTGTCGCGACAGTATTTTTCTTTAATAAAGACCAAGCCTACTGGCTGCTGTTTTGCTCTGATATTCTTGGCTGGAGTCTTGTTTTGTCCATTGACCCCTCAGATTTCCATTAACATCATAATGCAGGTATACAAATCTATGGTGCAACAGCTTTTGGGAAACTTTGTACCGTTCTGGCTGCCTCACTGCAAAAAGGATATTGTGGACTGGGAAAAGGTTCAAAAAAGGGCAATCAAATGTTCAAGGAGATGGAGGGACTCCCTTGTGCAGAAAGGTTGAGCATTTGGTAGAATCATAGAATCATAGAGTTGGAAGAGACCACAAGGGCCATCCAGTCCAACCCCCTGCCAAGCAGGAAACACCATCAAACCATTCTTGGCATATGCCTGTCAAGCCTCTGCTTAAAGACCTCCAAAGAAGGAGACTCCACCACACTCCTTGGTAGCAAATTCCACTGCCGAACAGCTCTTACTGGTACAGTACTTTTGGGATGAGAGAAAGAGGTAGGATGGAGAAGGAACTGGCAAACCACTCCAGTATTTTGCCATGAAAACTCCATGGACATAAAAAAGGAGAAGCTTTGAGAAGGAAGTGAGAGTTTCCAAGGCATGCTCTGGTTCATGGGGTCACAGGGAGCCGAACACGACTAAGATGACTAAACAACAACAAAGAGGTAGGTGGTTGGGACGCAGATGGCACTGTGGTCTAAACCACTGAGCCTAAAGCTTGCTGATCAGAAGGTCGGCGGTTCGAATCCCTGCGACGGGGTGAGCTCCCGTTGTTCGGTCCCAGCTCCTGCCAACCTAGCAGTTTGAAAGCACGTCAAAGTACAAGTAGATAAATAGGTACCGCTCCGGCGGGAAGGTAAACGGCGTTTCCGTGCGCTGCTCTGGTTTCGCCAGAAGCAGCTTAGTCCTGCTGGCCACATGACCCGGAAACACTGTCTGCGGACCAACGCCGGCTCCCTCGGCCAGTAAAGCGAGATGAGTGCCGCAACCCCTGAGTCGTTCACGACTGGACTTAACGGTTTTAATAATAATAATAATAATAATAATAATAATAATTTATAATTTGTACCTCGCCCATCCGGCTGGGTTTCCCCAGCCACTCTGGGTGGCTTCCAACAAAGATTAAAATACATTAAAATGCCACACATTAAAAACTTCCCTAAACATGGCTGCTAATATTTTTATCTGCTTACAATGGTCTCCTAAATAAGCATGCTCGCGAATTCATCATAATATAATATTTATTTAAATATTCTGAACATGGGCGTAGGCAAAGGCTGAAGGGCGCAGTGTGGCAGCCCCAGGCTCCCGCTCCCGGCACGAAGCTCCAGAGTTGCGCAGGGAACGTGAGCCTGTGGCTGCCTCCTCCGCGCCTCCCAGGTCTTCGGAGGAGGCAGCAACAGGCTGGCGTTCCCTGCGCGACTCTGGAGCTTCACGCCGGGAGCGGGAGCCTGGGGCCGCCTCCTCCGAAGACCTGGGAGGCGCAGGCCACGTGGCCCCGCCCACATTTCCGCTGTGGCCCCTCCCCTCCCGCCCCTTGCCCCCCCTAATTTTGATCCTGGCTACGCCCCTGATTCTGAAAATGGCTTCCATTCTTCCACAAAAACAATCCTCGTTAGGTTCTCTTATGACCCATAATCATGTTGCCTGGCGGGATGCATTTTTTAAATAAAAAATTGCACACATTTGTGAAAATAATCTCCCAAACAAAACGTGCATATTCAGGAAAATCATTTGTGAAAATTGATATAGTGAGCAAAATCTCATACAAAAGCATATGTATGAGGAGTAATGATCAGTAAAATGCTGATAAACAGTTGTTGTTGTTGTTGTTTTAAAAAGTAGTTGCTAAGTGAGGCATAAAGGTTGCAAACTGAGCTCAAGAATGGAAAAGTGCAAGAAACCAAAACTTGATTGATTTTTCATCCTTTCCTGAATGCACGTACTGGTACATTTATTCAAAGAACACAATACCCAGAGCTAGTCAATTTATTTTTACACCTATCTCCCTCTCTGGCAGTGAAAATACCAGGATTATAAATCAAATAACAAACCATTTGCTTCCCTTCCCCGAAAACCCAAATCTGCCGCCCAAGGCAGCCCACCTCATTTTGCCCAATGGTAGGGCAGGCAGGCCCTGCTTCTAGGCTGATGGAGTTAATAGACATGCAGCCGATCAGCGAGCACATTTAAGAAACAGCACAGCAGCTTTCCCCGCAGGCGACTGGATTAGCCATGTCGACTGTAGAAAACAACACAATCAGCTGTTCTCCCCACTCGCTTTCCCTGTTCATTCTGCTGCCAAAAATTATGATTGCTATTTAACAGAAACAACAAATCGAAAGAAAGGAAGAGGTGTGTGAGTTTGCAGTTTAATAAAAGATCGATTTCCTGCCTGTTGAAAATGAATGTTTTTCTTTTAAGAAAAAAGCCCCCGCAGTCTCCAAATTAAGTCTAAGCTTTGGCCAAAAAAGCTCCTGAGGTCACGAATGGATGAAAAAACATGAAGAATATGCTTGTGCCAATCCACAGAATAAGACACTCGAGAGCTAAAGTTAAGCTTGGCTTCAGGATGCAGGGTGCATCGTATATAGATCCAGGATTCACCACACCTCGTTCTCTGTCTTCCGAAGAGAAATAGTTCCCAGGCCCTGAAGAGATGCCCTGAAGACTTTTTATTGGCATTCCGTTTCAGATCCTACCCATTCCCCGAACTACCATCCATTTTGATTCCATCATATCTCTAGCTAGATATCTCTATCTCAGTTTCTGTTGTCAGGAATGAGCCAGCTCCAAGCGAAGGTTTGCAGCCAACGGCAGAGAGCAGCCAGGAACAGAGAGGCTTAGATGTTAGTCAGGCAGGGGAGAGCTGACAGCTGCAGATTTCGGCTCTTCCTGACCTTGACGGGCAGGCTGATAAGGCAGTAGCTGAGAGCAGGCTAGAACACAGCCAAAGCTTGCAGGAAGCACAAATAGGCATGAACGAACTCAGAGAAGGCGTCTCAGAAAAGGAAGAGGTTGGAGCTGATCCACTAAGTCTGAAGAGTCGGCAAATGGGAGGACTGTTAGACAGGAAGCAAAACAAGAGACACAAGGTGGGGGGTTGGACTAAATGGCCCTTGTGGTCTCTTCCAACTCTATGATTCTATGATTCTAAGGTCGTAAGTTCAATTTCTTCAGGAGACGCCAGAAGTAGTCTTCAGAAGGGTCATCTTGAGTAATGATGCTGGAGGCTTTGTTAGAGCCGTCCGGAGCTATCTGTTTGTTTTTGCAATAAATCCTCCTTTTTAATTACCTATGCTTTACTGTGTATCAAGCTGGGAACCTGGACTCATGACATCTGTTTTTGTCCCCAGGCTAAACTTTGTGGCTTTCCTGATGTTATGAATGTGGGTGATATGCTGCAATGCCAGAATGCCACAAATGCAGACCTTCCAAGTGTCCCCATTTTCCAGGGACAGATTTCAGAAGCCGTCCTGGCTTCTGATTTGATCCCAGAATGTCCCGCTTTTCCTTAGGACGTCTCTATTTTCACTGGAGAAATGTTGGAGGGCATGAAGTTATGTGACCCCTGAGCCACGGAGATAAGTAACCATGCAACCTTTAGAAGACACCTGAAGGCAGCCCTGCATAGGGAAGTTTTTTTAAAAATTTTTTTAAATGTGTAATGTTTTATTAAGTTTTTCTATATGTTGGAAGTGGCTGGAGCAACCCTGCCAGCTGTGTGGGGTATGAATAATAAAATGATGGTGGTGATGATGAAATAGGACACTCCTAATTTCACTGGAGAAAGGTTGGAGGGTATCACAATAGAGGCTAAATTGTAACAAAGGATTCTGGGAAGTTTACTTTCAGTGTTAGGGTTGGTGTTCTTGAGGCGATGTCGGGGACGGTGCTGAGGAGGACTGCATTGAGGAGGAATGGTGGGAGCCTCCCTCTGCTCCTGATCCAGATCCTAAATCTTCCCAGGAGCAGGAGGACAGTATAGATTTGGAACAGTGGTTTGCAGAGGGACATAGTTCAGAAGGTAGAAGCTGGGAAAAACTGGATGGGGAACAGCTAGGAGAAGAAACACTGGAAGGAAGAGGGTTAACAGATTCACAGTCTCTGGGCAGCATTCACCCCCCTTCTCCAAAGTCACAGAGAGCTCAGAAAGTGGCAGAACAGAAAGCACAGAGGGTGCAAGCTCAGATGACAAGATGTAGGTGTGACGTAGATTAATAGGGATGTAAGGGGGTGTAATCCTTAATTGGGAGCACCGCCATTACTAGGAGATATGTTCTTTGTTCTCTCGCTGTGATTATTAAAGTTTCTAACTGGTAAGAAGACTCCTTTTCTCATATATATATTAAATGTATTAAATGTATTAAATTTATTACATTTGCCAACATTAACAAAAATAAAACAATAACAATATAACATCAAAAACAAAACAAAACAAATTGACTTCCCCCAGTCCCTTCCTTGGTTCCATTGTTTGTCAACATACCACATGTCTATTGTAAAACTATAAACCATTTAAATTACTTATTGTCCACTTCATAGTTTCATTACAAGTACCGGTAGTTTAAAAACCCTGCTAATGTATTAACCTGTGTACATTGCTTCTGTATATATGCAATAATGTCCTTCCCATCTTCCTTAAATTCCTTATCGGCAGCCCCACCGACCCCTGCCTCACCGCCTGCCCCTGCTTTTCCTCTCACCCCAGCCTACCTATAGCTGCGCCTGCCTGCCAGGGGTCACTGGGACCGACTGCCAGTTTGTATCAGATCCATGTGCCAGCAATCCCTGTCACCATGGCAACAGCAACAGCAACACTGGTTGATATCTCTGTGTTTGTAATGAAGGCTACAAAGGTACAAACAGTGAGCACTCATTCTACAGTCCTCCTGTCTCTGGGAGTCAGAAGCATAAATCAAAAACAGGCCAGTATCGGCCACTGTTGAACCTGACATGGTCTTGCCACGGTCGCCAGCAACAGTGACGCTGCCTACATGGGAGCCAAAGGAAGGTCAGAAAGTTGTGGATCTAAAATGGAATGAAGTGGAGATAATCCCCTGATGTGGTTTGTGGCAATGCTAGCTCCAATAATTCCACAGAATACATCTATAAACATAAGACAGGATGCCACAGCTTCATCTTGTTATGGAAGGTCACAACAGAAAGATTCAAGCAGTGCTCGCTTATAGATGCCACAAGTGTTACTCTTCTCCAAGTAATGGGTGGACTTGTCCTAACTACCTGACATTTAGAAGACATCTGAAGGCAGCCCTGTTCAGGGAAGTTTTTAATGTGTGACATTTTAATGTATTTTTAATCTTTGTTGGAAGCCACCCAGAGTGGGAAGGGATCCCAGGGGTCATCCAGTCCAACCCCTGCAATGTTGATTAGAGCTTAATGTTCCACATTCTCTCCAGCACTTTGGTGAATAGGAGGTTAAACATTTCTGCAATATTTTATTCTACAGCCTAGACACCAGACCTTGTTCTATCTTATTGGCAGAATCCAGCAATAGTTAAAAAAGGGTAAGATCTCTCGGTGCCAGTTCCACGGTGTGGGTTTGGTGTACTGTATACATTTTCCAATTCAGTCCCACGTCAACCAAAGGATGGTATGTTCCTTGAATTGGGATTTCCACAAATCCCTCGGGAGTAGCTGGGATTGAAGAAGGAAGCCGTGGAGTTTATTTACATCTCTGCAGGACTGTTCTTATGCTCTCAGGACATAAACTGGACTTCACATTTCTTTTCGAAACTAACTTTTTCTTTTAAAGCTTCCACATTTCTTCTGCCAATTCATCCCACCAAGTTTAATGCTCTCAGAGAAGCTGCATTGCACTGAAGCTTTTTGTGGAACAGAATAAAATTGAAATGTACTCGGAGTCGAGAGTGAATTTCATGCTCTTTATTCAGCTCATAGTCATCCAGGAGAAGAGGAGAAGAAGAATGGCTCTTTCCCCCAAACCATCTGCTTATATACATTATTTACACAATGGGCCTTGCGTGATTGGCTACTTCAGGGCTACACCTGTGGGCCAATTATATTGTGGATTGACTTCTGCCTGCCGCCTGATTGGCTGCTCCTACAGGCCAATCAGGTAGCAGATTCACTTCTGCCAGCCGCCTGATTGGCTGCTCCAGCAGGCCAATCAGGTTGCGGATTCACTTCCACCTGGAGTTGGATTGGGTAGCTCCCGCTGATTCTGAATCCTATTGTTCTAGGATTCAGCTCAGTACATAACACCCCTCCCCTCTAAGTTCCAGTCCTACCCGGGAAGTTGCATTCGTAGTCCCCAAGGTCTGCTGGCCGCCTCCGTGTGCGTTGTGGCCTGGGGTGTTCCTTGGTCAGGGGTTCTGGTTCTGGCTCGTGTTCCGAGGCTGCTGGCTGTGCCGGGGCTGTCTGGTCTGGCACCACTGAACCACTAGGTTGTGGCTCTGGTTCCGGTGTCCTTCCAGCCTCGGGGCGCCCCTCTGTGCCTACTGCTTCTGCTTCCCCTGCCCACCCCTCTCGCTCTACAGGCCTCACTGCCCTGCTGTCCCCTTGGGACCCCTCTGTCCCGCTCTCCTCCCGGGTTCCTCCTGGGAATCGTCGCCGTAGCTGGTCGCAGTGGCGGCGCCAATATTGCCCCCCTTCCGTTAGTACCTCGTACGACACGGGACCGGTTACCTTGGTGACTGTGGCGGGTACCCATGCTGGGCCTGCCCCAAAATTCTTTGCGTACACTGCGTCCTGGGCCACAAATGTCCGGGGGTTCCTGCCTTTCCCCACCACTACCTCATCCTGAGCTCTGTCGGGGTGAAGTCGGTCCAGTCTAGTTGCAAGGCGCCGGCCCATTAGTAGTTCAGCTGAGCTCCGGCCCGTCGTTGTGCTTGGGGTGCTGTGCTGTGCTAGAAGAAATGCGGCAAGGCGGTATTCCCAGTCCCCTTGTGTCATGCGGCGGAGGCTGTCCTTGGTGGTCCGCACCATGCGACATTGGCCATTGGCCATTGGTGGCAGGGTGGAATGGTGCTGAGCGGATGTGGCGGATGGCGTTCTGCGCTGTGAAGGTCTGGAACTCCTCTGACGTGAATGCGGTTCCATTGTCCGAGACGAGGGTGTCAGGGAGCCCGTGGGTTGCAAACAGCTTACGTAGTACCCGGATGGCTGCCGCCGTAGAAGTGGACGGTACCAGTGCGACCTCCAGCCATTTGGTGTAGGAATCCACCACTATGAAGAATGTTTTTCCCTGGAAGGGGCCAGCGAAGTCCACGTGCAAGCATGACCATGGATGTCGGGCGGACTCCCAGGGCTGGACTGGGGCCCTTGGGGGATCCGGGCGGGATTCTTGGCAGGTCTGGCAGTGTTGGACCCAGGCCTCTATCTCTCTGTCAATCCCCGGCCACCACACATAACTCCTGGCAAGGGCCTTCATCCTCACTACCCCTGGGTGTGTCTCGTGTAGGGCTGTGAGGACCCTTTTGCGGAGGGGCTGGGGAACAACAACCCTGCTTCCCCATAACAGGCACCCCTTGTGGGCCGACAGTTCATGTTTGCGGTTTGTGTAGCCAGCGAATTCTGGCCCGGGGCTGCTGCTGGGCCATCCTTGCCACACCCAGTCCAGGACCCGGGAGATGACCCTATCTTTTGTGGAATGGTGCGCAACTTCTTGTGCCTGAATGGGTCGGTCGGGAAGCAGCTCCAGGGTCATAACCTCTTGCGCAGGCGCTGGGTCGGGGCCTGTTTCTGGTAGTGGTAGCCTGCTGAGGGTGTCTGCGTGGCCCATCGCCTTCCCAGGGCGGTGGATTAGTGCATACTGGTAGCCGGCAAGGAAAATTGACCACCTGAGGACACGTGGAGACAACACTTGGGGGGTCTGCTTCTCGGGGGCAAACAGGCCAAGCAACGGCTTGTGGTCAGTCACTATGGTAAAGGGCCGCCCGTACAAGAAATCATGGAATTTTTTTACGCCCTTCACGATTGCCAGACCCTCCTTGTCAATCTGTGAGTAGTTTCGTTCGGCTGCAGCAAGCGTCTGGGAGAAGTATGCCACCGGCACCTCTCTTCCATCTGGGAGTTGGTGTCCCAGGACAGCGCCGATGCCATAGGGAGAGGCGTCGCATGCCAGCACCACTGGCAGCCTCTCGTCGAAGTGTGCCAAGACCGAGTTCGAGACGAGCAAGTCCTTGACTGCCTGGAATGCGGCCCTTTGTCGCTGGCCCCACACCCAAGGGGCCCTTTTATCTAGGAGTCTGTGTAGGGGCTCCGCTACCGCTGCCTTATGGGGAAGGAAGGCATGGTAAAAGTTCAATAGTCCCAAGATTGACTGAAGTTCGGGCTTGCTCTTGGGCGCTGGGGCCTCACAAATGGCCCGTACCTTGTCACTGGTTGGATGGACCCCTTCTGCGTCCACCTTAAATCCCAGAAAGTCCACCTGCGGCACTCCCAGTAAACACTTTTCCCGCTTCACCTTGAGGCCCGCCGTCTGGAAACGGTGCAGGACGGAGCAGAGGCGGTCCTCAAATTCCTCTGGTGTGGGCCCGGCGATCAGTACATCATCGAAGAAGGGGGTGACGCCAGGAATCCCTTTAAGGAGAGAGTCCATTAGATTCTGGAATATGCCTGGTGCCACGCTAACGCCAAATTGCAGCCGCTTTACTCTGAATGCCCCTCTGTGCGTCACAATCGTCTGGGCCTCTGCTGTGGCTTCGTCCACAGGCAACTGTTGATACGCTTGGGCCAAGTCCAGTTTGCCAAAGATTTTTGACCCAGCCAGGGTGGCGAGGACATGGCTGACCACTGGCACTGGGTATGCATGGGCCGTGAGAGCCTTGTTTATGGTGCATTTGTAGTCTGCACAGATGCGGACCTAACCGTTAGGCTTGACGGGTGTGACAATTGGAGTTTCCCAGGGGGCGTTGGGCACCGGCTCCAGCACTCCTTGCTCCACGAGCCGGTCCAATTCCTCGTCTATGCGGGGTTTCAGGGCAAACGGGACCCGGCGGGCCTTGTGCCTGATGGGTCGTACAGTGGGGTCTAGCTGTAGGGCAATGGGGGGTCCTGTATATCGTCCCAATGCCCCATCGAAAACCCCTGGAAACTCTTTGCATATGGCGTCCATGTCCACTTGTAAGCTAGTGCGGTTCACCCCGGTAACGGCTAGCCCCAGAGGTCCAAACCATGCCAGTCCCAGTAAGCTAACGTAGGGGCCCTTAACTACCAGCAAGTCCAATTGTTGCTTTCGCCCTCGATATTGCACCCTGAAGGTCCCCACCCCCATTGTAGGGACCTTACGTTTCTGGAAGTCCCGGAGGGTGAATGGGGCCGGCCTTAGTTTGGGACCCCCATTAGGGCACAGTTCCCTTAATGTTCGGGCCGAGATTATGGATAGAGTTGAACCCGTGTCCAGCTCCATGCGGCATGGGGCTCCCTCTATCTGTACCTCTATATAAATTTTCTCTGTGCTGGGATGGGGCAACTGGAATACCTGGTAGTCCGTGATCTCCGTCGAGTTGCCTTGGTGCATGGTGCCGTGTGACCTGGGGCTCCTGGGTCGGTCATCTGATGCTTGTCGACGGGTGAGTCGAGCCCGACACACCCGGGCGATGTGTCCCAATTTTCTGCACTGCCTGCACTCTGCGTTGCGGAAACGACAGGCCCTCCTCTCGTGGTTCTCCCCGCAGCTTGCACAGTTCCCTCCTTCTCGTCGAGGCTGCTGTGGTGTGTGTGCTGCTTGAGTGCGCCGCTGTACTCGGTGTACTTCCTCCCTGTCAGATTCAGATTCGTCGGTGAGGTCTTCGTGGTAGACCCTCGGTTGGGATGGCGGGGCCGGTCGTGCCTCTTGCGTTGACCTCTCGGCGGCTTCGGTTGCCAGGGCTTCCTCCAGAGCAATCTGGAACGTGAGGTCTTTTTTGGTGTAGAGGCGTCGTTGCAACATCTCGTCCCTCAGGCCACCGACGAGGCGGTCACGAAGCATGTTCTCCAACTCTGAGAAGTTGCATAACCGGGCGGCTTGGCGGAGGGAGGTCACAAACCCAGTTATGGTTTCCCCCGGGGCTTGCCGCTTTGCGTAGAAGGCATTTCGGCAAGCTACCACCGAGGGCTGTGGTGAGAAGTGCTCCTTCAGCCGTTCCATTATTGTTTTGTAAGAGACGGTAGCGACATCTCTAGGTGCAAGGAGAGCCCGGGCGATTTCAAACGTCTCCTCTCCACAGACCCTGAAGAATGTCGCCCTCTTCATGGCATCGTTGGTGACTTCTTTCGCTTGCAGGAGGAAGTTGAAATGGGCGGCGTACCCTTCCCAGTCTCCCGATGCTGGTTTGAATGGCGAGAAGCTGCTGTCGGTTGCCATTCTGGGTTCCTTGGGTCCTGGAGCTGAAGCCTGGATGCAGCGGTGCGATGCAGCGGTGCAGCAGGTGGCGGTGCTGCGGTGCAGTGCGTGGTGGCGGTCAGCTCAGCAGGATCCCATCCTCGTCGCCAGTGAAATGTACTCGGAGTCGAGAGTGAATTTCATGCTCTTTATTCAGCTCATAGTCATCCAGGAGAAGAGGAGAAGAAGAATGGCTTTTCCCCCCAAACCATCTGCTTATATACATTATTTACACAATGGGCCTTGCGTGATTGGCTACTTCAGGGCTACACCTGTGGGCCAATTATATTGTGGATTGACTTCTGCCTGCCGCCTGATTGGCTGCTCCTACAGGCCAATCAGGTAGCAGATTCACTTCTGCCAGCCGCCTGATTGGCTGCTCCAGCAGGCCAATCAGGTTGCGGATTCACTTCCACCTGGAGTTGGATTGGGTAGCTCCCGCTGATTCTGAATCCTATTGTTCTAGGATTCAGCTCAGTACATAACAAAAATCTTCTTAAATAACCCTTATTATTTCCACCAATGTATCAGCGCCATAAATAACATAAGAGGCGGAAAGAGCAAGGGATAGATGGGGCAGAGGAACAATGAGTGCTGAGTCTCTAATGATCTTAAGAGAGACTATGGATATAGTTTCCCCTGTGAAGCTGTTGAAATCTGGAATAAATATCTCAATAATGTTTGCAGAAATGGTGGGGGGTTGAGCAAACTTTGTCCTCCTAACATCCATCTTTAATACAGTCGACTTACGAAGGCAGCTAGCATGTCGAAGAAAAATGGCAGAAATAATAAATTAAAGGTTGGGACATGGAGGCTGTGTTTGCAAGAGAGCCATGAGAGAAGGATGGAACAACATGTACACAGGAGTTATTGCTATAAGTGTTGAGGGCAAAGGAAGGAGAGGAAGATAAGAAAGTTGCTATGCCTTGTGATTAAACTGGTAGGAGCTAGTAGAAGGAAGTTCTGTCCCATATGGGCATAACTGCCCCTTTGCTTGTAAATGGATAAATGCTTGTTGTTGCTGTTTTTCATATTTGGGGAACTACTTGCTGGTTGAGGTGGTGCCACACTGGCCTTGCAACGCCTAAATAAATGACCTGTTTAACTTTGTCTGTATTTCATTGGCTATGCAGGTGAACCCACTGGGTAAGCAACTACTCTCTTCCCAACTTAAAAATGGAAGGCGTAATGCTTGTGGTCAACAAAAGAGGTTTAAAGACTGTCTCAAGGCAAATCTTTAAAAATGTAGTATAAACACCAACAACTGGGAAACACTGGCCTGCGGGCGCTCCAATTGGATAACAGCCTTTACCAAAGGTGTTGTGGGCTTTGAAGATGCTCAAACTCAGGACGCAAGGGAGAAATGTGCTAAGAGGAAGGCACGCTTGGCAAATCCACACCGTGATCAACTCCCACCCGGGAACCAATGTCCCCACTGTGGAAGGACGTGTGGATCCAGAAGTGGTCTCCACAGTCACTTATTGACTCATTCTTAAAACAGTGTTTATGGAAGACAATCTTACTTGGCTACAAGGGGTCGCCAGAGAAGAAGAAGAAGAAGAAGAAGAAGAAGAAGAAGAAGAAGAAGAAGAAGAAGAAGAAGAAGAAGAAGAAGAAGAAGAAGAAGAAGAAGATAGCCCAGAAGAGAGTTCAGCAAATGTTTTAGATGTAACACCAAAGGCAGTCCCTGCTGAATCCCTGTTGCATGAGAATTGTGCGATACTGCAGCGATTTCTTGCTGACATCAGATGAGTCTCACAAACTCAGGGTGTGTGGGGGAGAAATTTGCCTTTGGGGTCAAAGTGCAGAGCCTCACGTCACACTCCCAATTGGTCAGACTCCATTCAGTAATGCATTACAGGGCAGAGTCCAGAGAGTCTGCAAGTGCTTTCCGTTAGAAGACACACTATTTAGGAAAAATATGTCATCTTAAATACAGCATCTTAAAAAGCAGAGACATTACCTTGCCGACAAAGGTCTGTATAGTTAAAGCTATGGTTTTCCCAGTAGTGATGTATGGAAGTGAGAGCTGGACCATAAAGAAGGCTGATCGCCGAAGAATTGATGCTTTTGAATTATGGTGCTGGAGGAGACTCTTGAGAGTCCCATGGACTGCAAGAAGATCAAACCTATCCATTCTGAAGGAAATCAGCCCTGAGCGCTCACTGGAAGGACAGATCGTGAAACTGAGGCTCCAATACCTTGGCCACCTCATGAGAAGAGAAGGACTCCCTGGAAAAGACCCTGATGTTGGGAAAGATGGAGGGCACTAGGAGAAGGGGACGACATAGGACGAGATGCTTGGACAGTGTTCTCGAAGCTACGAACATGAGTTTGACCAAACTGCGGGAGGCAGTGGAAGACTGGCGTGCTATGGTCCATGGGGTCACGAAGAGTCAGACACAACTAAACGACTAAACAACAACAACAACATGTCACCTTGGCTGTTTCGTCCTCTCTCCAGCCACCTTCCCCAACCCCATTACCCCACCGTCTCTCATCCAACCACAGCCCTTGAAAACTGCAAGCATTAAAACCCTCCTTGCACCCTACCTGGATTCGGTTTTCATTTTAACATTCAACCATTAGGTTCCTCTTAAAACAAGTTTGGTGATTCAGCTGGCATATGCTTGAAAAAATGTTGTTATTTTTTTTAGCAAAGCTGTCGGTCTCGTTCCGTGCGTTGCAATGGTGCAATTTGATCCTGGATCTTATCGCAAGGCATCCATGCATGGTGCTATTTTTCTGGATAAAGGAGTGCCAGAACTCACCATGAACGCCTCCCTTTTCTTTTATAATGGCAATGGCGCCCACCTGAGACGTGCCGGCTGAGAAAAAAAAGCCCTGTCTATGCACCCAAATCTTGCAGGTTGCAGACTAGCAGATCAGATCAGTAATACGTGTTTGATTTGAGTTGGGGGGAATGATTTCTTGATATGTAAACTCCAGCGCCGGATTTACATATAAGCTAAACATAGCTTAGGGCCCCACTCTCTTGTGGGGCCCCAAAAATTAAAGGAAAAAAACCCACTGGATGTACATTTCCAAAATATAAGATAAAAACCAAATAAAATAAAACCTACATACAGCAACAGTGTTTTGTGTTGTGTAGGCTCCTATGATGTAAATAATGGGCCCTGCCTTCTATCCTGCTCCCTAAAATATCACTGGTTTGCTCATTTCTACATATAGGGTGCCTACATTTTGCATGGACTGGTTGCATGGTAACATATGCAAATGGCTTTAGATACCTATGAGGTCCATAAATTGCCACACAAATTCAACACAAAAAACAGTGACAATTTGTTGTTGACAAAGGACAGCTGGACATATCAAGGGCCCCATTACCTTCAGATGCTTAGGGCCTCATCAAACCTCAATCCGGCCCTGGTAAACTCTGATCTATCACTGCATATTTATTTCTTAATTTTGAAGATCTTGCGAACAACCTCTTCACTCAGTCACAATTGTAGTTATGGAGCCTTTTATTCTCTTTTTACTGAGCTACGCGTCCTATTGACTTTTTGCAGCTGTGTTTACAGAAATCAATAAACCCATTTTATTTTATTTTTAGGTTGCACGTGAATCTCTCCCATCACATTGCATACTGCCCAGCTGCTTTTCGGAGGCAGGAGCAAGAAGCTATCGCCAGTAACAGTATCTTGACTGAGCTTCATTAATATGCACCCCAAGTGTGGAAATGGAGCGCTCGTAAATTAGATTCCCTTCTCGCCCAGCCTCTGCAAATACTGTCTTCTGGCTGCTGCTTGGTTCTGTACCAATTTCCATTTGAATCTCGTATGGCGTACCAGATGTCAAATGTGAGCTGTTAGGCCTTGGTTAGGTCTCTGGTGTGACAGTCAGTATAGGCTAGTCCAGTGATGGGCAACCTTTTGAGCTTGGTGTGTCAAAATTCGCCAAAAAACTGAGCTTAACTCGGGTGGTGTGTCACTTCAAGAAAAAAACCATAATTTTGTGATATTTATAGTTTAAAAAACAAAAATGTATAATTGTAATATATAACTGTATTTAATAAACCAAAATCTATTTGACCAAACCAAACCAAAAACCGCTTATTTATCACAAAGCACCCAGAGTTGTTGAGCTTTTTGGGGGGAGCTGCTAACCAAAGTTTTGGAGGGTTTTTTTTGGGGGGGTGCAAAAATTGCTTTGCTTTTGGGGGGGATGCCCCAAAGCTGCTGAGCTTTTTGGGGGGGTGAAAGAGAAGAGAAATAAATGACGAATAATACCTTCGCTGGAACTAACATGCAGCACCGACATAGTTTGCCAAAGTGCCAAAAAACCAGCACAGAACGGGTTAAAAAACAAATGCTGTTACACCCAATCATAATCTGCCAAAGCGCCAGAAAAAACAGCACAGAAAGGGTTAAAAAACCCATCTTTGGCTACTAGCAACAACGGAGACAAGCTGTAACAGAGACAATCTGGAGGAGCGGGAGAACAAATGGGGGGAAACAACAACAACGTGAATGGGCCGATGGGGCGCGTGCCAGCAGTGAGGACTCTGCGTGTCACGTCTGACACGCGTGTCATAAGTTCGCCATCACTGGGCTAGTGGTTATTGTGCTTGACTGAGATCCTGGGTTCAAATTCTTGCCCAGGCACAGCGGTGGAAGAAGCCACTCAGGCGCCTGGGGTGGCGCATCCAGGGGTGGGGCAAGGGCAGGGCAAGCCTCCCATAGGGGCAGGGCACACCACGGGGCTTCCGGAGTCTGCCTGCTTCCTCCCACTCAGCTGCCCTACAACCCCGGAGGGGGGGTAGGCAGCGGACCTTCTGTTCGGGCAGTGCAGAGCCTGTGCATACCGAAGCCACTGCGTCTCTCCCAGGAGAGATGTGTGGCTTGGGCGCGCTGCAGGCCCTACGGTGAGTGCTGCCCGGCATTTTGTCACACCCCCCCTCAGCGGTGACACCCACTGCCCAGGCACAAACTTGTTCTCTGTTGTGACAGAGCAGTGATGGGCAACCTTTTGAGCTTGGTGTGCCAAAATTCGCCCAAAAAACCGAGCATAACTCGGGTGGTGTGTCACTTCGAGAAAAAAACCATAATTTTGTGATATTTATAGTTGAAATAACAAAAATGTATAATTGTAATATATAACTGTATTTAATAAACCAAAAACTAATTATTTAACCTAACCAAACAAAAAAAACCTTATTTATCACAAAGTGCCCAGAGTTGTTGAGCTTTTTGGGGGGAACTGCTGACCAAAGTTTTGGAGGTTTTTTGGGGGGGTGCAAAAGTTGCTTTGCTTTTTTGGGGGATGCCCCAAAGGTGCTGCGCTTTTGGGGGGGGGAGAACAGAAATAAATGACGAATAATACCTTCGCTGGAACTAAAACGCAGCACCGACATAGTCTGCCAAAGCGCCAGAAAAAAAACAGCACAGAAAGGGTTAAAAAAACCAATCTCTGGCTACCAGCAGCAACAACAACAACAACAAAAGGATCTGGGTTTTAACAGCGGAGACAAGCTGTAGCAGAGACAAGCTGTAGGAGGAGCAAGAGAACAAATGGGGGGGGAAAACAACAGCAACAGCATGAATGGGCCGATGGGGCGCATGCCAGCAGTGAGGGCTCTGCGTGTCACGTCTGACACGTGTGTCGTAGGTTCGCCATCACTGCTCTAGAGGGCAGAGGTCTTATCAAAAAGAGCATTTTTTCCCAGCCTATGCCAGCTGAATCATTGAGATTGTTTTAAGGAGTGTCGCTGGTTGTCCCCTGACATGGAATTTCGGTTAAACCCATTATCATCACGGACACCAGAATACATAGCCCAGAGTTGGGCTACGCTTTAGGTGAGAGCCTAGTAGTGAAAGCTGTTCAGACAATGGGACAGACTGATTCAGGAGGACTCTCCTTTCCCCTTTTCCTTGTGTGCTTTTGTTTTGTTTTGTTTCTTTTCGTTTTAGATTGGTCTAAGGCAAATGTAGAAGGTTGAATGGCAGGTTGCTATCAGTGAGGAGGTCTGGACTTCAATGTGGTAGAACTGCATCGCAAAATTTGGGGCAGCGTGAATTTCAAAGGGTGGATGTGCTCCAGATTGTGTATTGTTTCAGGAAGTACAAATTAAGCAAATTTGGCTTTGAATGATAACTGAACTGAATTTTGACCCATATCCCTGATTATGCAGGATTGAACCGGCTGCCTGCATAGCCTGATATTAAATGGGGGCTAACAATTAGTCCCCATAACTACCAGCTACCTGAAGCTTACAGCTGCATTAGGCCTGCAGTATTTGTTCTTGCTGAGATGTGTGTGTGTGTGATCTTTTTGGTCCAAATTTACATGTCTGATGAGAGAAAGAGCCTTTCATCTCAAACAACTGAGGGACCAAACTGATCAAAAAGTGTTTCTCTTTTCATCAAAGTCCTAGGCATGAATCACAACTCAGATGAGCATGAATCAACTTGCTCAGATGAGCAAGCTCACCCTCGCTTGCCTCAGAAATCTTATTTCTCCCTCAAGCTTCCTCAAGACGTAAAGTTCACCTGTTTGTTTGATATTTATTTTCAGCAGGATGCATTCACCCACCCACTTCACAAGTAGCAATAAAACTTTCTTTTGAGAAGAGAAAGAGGGTAACCCCCCCAGGAGGGAGGATTTGCTAGAGATGCTTTCACCTATCTGATTGTGCTCGGGAGCACAATTTCCTGAGGGTGAGAGCATGGGATGTGGAGTTTCCTCTGCCTCCTGAACTGAATTGGGAGGCAGGGGAAATTACAATCCCCTGCCCTCCTGGTATGAAATCTATCCATATTCGAAACTGCATTCCAGAAAGGGGGCTGGAATTAAGGTGGCCAGGAGGAAACTGCAGCATCTTTAAGAACCTTCTAGATTAGGCAATTCCAGCAGGGTTCTTCTTAAGCCATTAGAATGGTTGAATCATAGAAACATAGAGTTGGGGGTCCTAAAGGGTCATTTAGTCCAACCCCACATAATGCAAGTATCACAGCTAAATCAGCTCCAAGTTACAGCAAGACAAATCTGTCAGTTTGGGGGCCCCTCAGTTTCTTTCCCCACCCAATCAATCTTAAATCCTGTTCTCCACATTTCCACAGCAGTTTGATACTGCTATTTTTTAAAAAACTTTATTGCAAAACAATTTACATATAACAACACAGACAAACAAAGGCAATACCTCAATGACAACTAAACATTAACTAACAACACATCATGCAACATCACACACACACTTTTGACTTCTGAGTCACCTCATCGAGCTTTCTACATATTCTTAAACTTTATGCATTTCCTGTTATATCTGTTACATATCCAGAAAATTTTCTACATTTATAGTTTTCCTTAATATTCAACATTCAATCTAGACCTGTCAGGAGATTTGCATTTTCGCAATATTGTTTTAGATATTCTTTAAATGTTATCCATTCTTTACACACTTTCTGGTTTGAGTTTCCTCTTATTCTCCCAGTCATTTCAGAAGTTTGATACTACTATTTTTCATGAAAATTTCTCCTAATATACACAGTGTAAGAAAAGGTGATGGTATTGAGGCAGTTGTATGAGACTCTGCTTTTGATACTGTTACAAGTTTCATGTCTGAAAACACATGTGTGTCCAGCACTCACATGTATTTGCACCCACATGACCTAGAGGTTTCGGATCTTGTACTGGAATCATAACATATGTCCATTATGAATATGTGTTTCACTTAACCTCATGCTCACAAGTTCTTCTTCTTTGGCGATCCATCGTAGCCAAGTAAGATTGTCTTCCATAAACATGGTTTTAACAATGAGTCCGTAAGTGACTGTGGAGGCCAATTCTGGATCCACACGTCCTTCCACAGTGGGGACACAGTGGTTTCCGGGCGGGAGTTTATCATGGCGAGGGTTTGCCAAGCGTGCCTTCCCATTAGCATGTTTCTCCCTTGCGTCCTGAGTTCGAGTGTCTTCAAAGCCCATGACACCTTTGGTAAAGGCTGTTCTCCAATTGGAGCGCCCACAGGCCAGTGCTTCCCAGTTGTCAGGGGTTGTTGCGGCTACTCAAGAGTAACGACCCTCCACATGCTTGTCTTTTAATAGTCTTTATTGGTGCACTCTATTTACAGTGTAACGAGGTGTTGGAAACATGTCCGCTCATTCCGATCCAGAATCCGGCACTGCCCCTTTGCGCGATTTCGACCAACATAATAGCCTCGGGAAAATGAATCTCCTCCCCTTTCTCCGCCTCCGTAATTCCAGTGCCGGGGACAGGGTCTACGCTCCGTCCTTTCCCTTTCCCCCCTTTCCGTCTCTCTCTCTTCCCGCCTGTGGAGCAGGGGCTCTCCCATGCTGCCAGAGACCTGGCACTCTCTCTCTGCTTCCTGACTACCCTTCAGACTCCGCGCTTCCATCGCTGCTTGGGGAGGAGCTGCTCTTGATGAGAGGGGGAGGTTCTCTATACTCTCTCCCCCTTACACCAGTTGTCAGTGTTTACACTACATTTTTTTAGATTTGCCTTGAGAGAATCTTTAAACCTCTTTTGTTGACCACCAGCCTTACGCTTTCCATTTTTAAGTTGGGAATAGAGTAATTGCTTTGGAAGACGATAATCAGGCATCTGCACAACACGACCAATCCAGTGAAGTTTATGCTGAAGAATCATCACTTCGACATGGGTGATCTTTGCTTCTTCACCTGTTTACCTGTGATGTGTAAAAATTAGTTCACCTGTGATGTGTAAAAATTTCACACACACACACAAAGGAAGATTGGTTTACTACAGATATTAGTAAGAAAACACATAGAATTGCGAATCTTTGGGGAATATTGTTTTTCAATCAGCTGCAAGTGGGATGGGGCACGAATTGAGATGCAAATTGAGATGCAATAGATACTGTACATCCTTCCTTGTGCCTTCTGGAGGGACCCCCAAGATGGTATCGGCAGCATAGGCTCCATCTGGGGTGGGGCTGAGGGCCTCCACAAATTTTCAAGCAGAGGGCACCCACACACACAAAAATGGAGCGGTTTATGTCCGGCACTGGCAACCTCTATTGCGGGGACAAGGGGGTGCGCTGGTTCGGCAAGTGCTAGAAGAAACTGCCATTGGCGACAGAAGATTGACAGAGGCTTGACAGGCATATGTCAAGAATGCTTTGGTGGTGTTTCCTGCTTGGCACGGGGTTGGACTGGATGGCCCTGGTGGTCTCTTCCAACTCTATGATTCTATAATTCTAAGATGGAAAACCTAATGCTTGGTTCAGATTTGTATCTTGTCTACCCATTTTTAGCAAACAGAATGCTTTTTATATATAGGAACCAGTTCGGTCTTCTGTAGCGTTTAATTAGCAAAATGTTAACCATCTGCCTCGCAGTGCAACATAAACTTCAATAGAATGTTCCTCAAACGAGATGGGCTTTTTTGTCGTCGTTTCTTTCGGTTCGCGTATCGTTTGATCATCAAACATACTTATCATTGCCTCTCAGCTTATTATTCAAATTCTTTTGCTTTCAGTTAAAGGGTTCTTGCTTCAAGGTTCAGTGATGTAGTTGGTGAGGACCCCAGACAGGGTCAGCTCAAGGCACTTCGCTGCCTGAGGCAAACCAAAACATGGCGCCCCTCAACCTGATATTCAGTGGTAGGCTGCTCCTGAACTTGGAGGCTCAATTTCAGCCATGACATTTAACAGCCCTTGCTATACCCCCTGCATCTGCATACGGCTCACCTCCTTTTGAAGCCATCTGACCCAGTGGCTCCTTCATCCCAGGAAGGGCATTCAGCACCTTCATTATACTTTTGAAGGCCACTCCAATCTCCGAGCGGTGCGAGATTCCAGGGATCGCAGGCGATTATCCAGGGTTTGGTTTCCTCGGGATGAGGGACAACAAAGGCTGTGGTGTCTTTAGGTTATATGGTTTATTTACAAACATATACAACCTGAGCTTACCTTCCAAGTCCCGGACTGCAGAATCCGGGAGCAGCAGCCGTGTGACACCGGAAGTTGCGTCGACGTAATTTCTGGTGTCGCTTTGCCCTTCTATGGGCACCAAAAATGGCCGCCGCCAGCCTCAAAGTAGCTTCTTCTTCTTTTTAATAATAATTTTTATTGTTTTCTCAGACATACACATAACAATAAATTTATAGAATGCAAATTATACCAAATAAAATACATAGGCCATCACCAAACAAATATCTGTATATTCCCTTTCCCCCCTACCTTCACACCCCATTTTAGTTCTGCTGAACCCAGCTTCCCTTTCACTTCACGTTTGGTTTTACAACTTATCTCTTACATTTTGCGCTTTTATTTTATCTTATTTCCATCCATCTCCTTCTTTATCCATATTTTATGTATAACTCTCTATTTCTGCCTCAAAGTAGCTTCTGCGCATGACCGGAAGTGCGTCGACGCAACTTCCGGTGTCGCCCCGCCCATCTATGGGCACCAAAAATGGCCGCCGCCGACACCGGAAGTCGCGTCTACGCACTTCCGGTCATGCGTAGATGCGACTTTTGAAGCCGGCAGTGGCCATTTTTTGTGCCCATAGAAGGGCAAATCAGAAAAAAATGGCCGCCGGCAGGAGAAAACAACGGAGAAAAACGGGAGACGAAGTGATACAGGGGACCACCGGGAAAAGGTAAGTAAAAATGGGGGTTTCCCGGGGAAAACGGGGTACTTGGCAGCTATGAACCTGAGCCTAAGAGGGAGAGGCTCACTGCAGTAACATCTCAAGAAGGTCTTGCTTCTCCCATAGCTTTGGTTTCCAGCAGAAAGCAAGCATCTCTCTCTCTCTCTCTCTCTCTCTCTCTCTCTCTCTCTCTCTCCCTCTCCCTCTCCCTCTCCCTCTCTCTCTCCTGCCTGTAGCCTGCTCCTAGCTCTCTGAGACACCTCAGCTGTCCCTTTCTATCAGCCAGTTGAGGGAGCCATTTCCCCTCCACCTCCAAGCCACTTCCTTTGTTACCCTCAACTGTTTTCAGTTCTGTATTTTAAATTGTTGTGAAACACCTCCACAGCTTCAAAAGGCTTGA